>NC_058131.1:247384659-247554817 GCF_016433145.1 Gracilinanus agilis
CTTTTCTTTTCTTTTCTTTTCTTTTCTTTTCTTTTCTTTTCTTTTCTTTTCTTTTCTTTTCCCAAACCTTTACTTTCTGTCTTAGAATGGAGACTAAGTATTAGATCTAAAGCAGAAGAGTGTCAAGGGCAAGGCAACTGGGGTCAAGTGACTTGCCCAAGATCACATAGCTAGTAAGTGTCCAAGGTCACATTTGAACCCAGGACCTCTTATCTCTATGCCTGGTTTTCTTGTTGATCCACAAGCTGCTCCTATATTCTCTTTTAATGCTATCATTTTTTGCTGCTCTTCTTCTAGATTGTCCTTTACTTTTGCATATTTTTCCATCCTATTTCCATTTCCAACCTATTTTTTCCCTTTCTTTTCTTTGGTAAGACTTGTCATCTCAAAATCCAGTTTTTCTATCATGCCCATTATTTTTGCTATGCAGCTCATAAATTCTGTTTTCATAATTCTCATTTTACTTTTGAATCACTGAGGAACAGATTTGAAGGAAGTTATTAATTTGCTATTGTGTTTGTATCTATGGGTGTCTTTGGATCCATAATAGCTTTTCATCATGGGGGCCTTAAATTTATTTCTTTTTTTCCAGTCCTAATTTGCAAATTGGAACTTTGTATTAGGGGGATGCTCAGTGTACTTCTGGAGGGAATGTCATAGCCTGATTAAACTATGTTTTGTGTTCTTTGGAGTTCTGTTGCTGCTTTTCTCTAGGTTTATTTTTGCCAAGAATCTCGGGGATGACTCAGGCTAGAGACCCATAAACTTTCAGAAATGCTGTAAGTGGTCTGATCTAGAGTGAAGTCTCACTGCTGCCCTCTAGGTTTGGGTTTGCAAGCTCCTGAACCCAGTTTGGGTGTAGATGATACAGCTGCATATTTGCTCCTGGTTGGAGTTCCAGTTTGCTAGCTGTGAAGTCCCAGGCCCTATCAATTAGCTGGAAGACTGCAGATTCAGAGAAACAAGCTCATCTGCAAAAGAATTTCAGGTTCAGTCCTTTAGTTTGGTTTAGCTGTGAGCCCCACCATAGATTTGTGAGCTGGATCTGTGACTCTGTGTCTGAGGCAGAGCCACATAATTGCCACTGGTTCTTTTCCTGCTGCTAGTTCAGTTCACAGTCTTAGATCCCATCTATGAACAATTCTTAACACTCCTGGATCAACTCTGGCCTCAGTCCATGCTGGATCACTGACCTAGCTCCAGGTCCAGATATCAGAATGATAGCTATAGTTTAGGTCACTAATACATATACATTGACTTAGCTTTAAAATGTTATAATATTTGTTTTATTTTTATTTACTTTGTTAAATATTTCCCAATTACATTTTAATCTGGTTTTGGCCAGGAGAATTAAGGGCTAAATGTGGCCCCTGGTCTCATGTTTGATGGCTCTGTCCTAGATTTTTGATTCTTTTACTTTCCAGTTCCTATTTCACCCAACTTATAATGCACAGGTGTAATTTTATCACTCCTTTCCTCAAATCTTCTTAATCTTTCAGTCGCTTCCAATTTGATGTAGGATGAAATCCTTACTTAGCCTGACATTTAAGGGTCTACAACTCTTATTCCAATCAAGCTTTCCATTTAATTGCATAGTATTTCTTAGCAAAAATCCTGAATTATAACCAGACTGGATTATTGCCTTGATCTTGTCCTATCTTGAATTTATACAAATTGTACTTCATTCATGTCTAAATGTACTTCCACCTTATCTCTGCCTACTAAAATCCTTTTATTCCTTAAAGTCCAGCTGAGGTTCCACCTTTTACATGAAGCCTTCCCTGATCACTCTTACCCACACTTTCCTTGACTCTGTTCTTCATTATTATATTCATCATTGTATCACACCTATTTATAGAAGTCCCTACTAGATTTTAAGCTCCTTGAAGTCAGGAGTTGTATGGTTTTTTTTTTAAATAACAATTTTCATCTTTTTATCCTCAGATCCTAACATAACACTTTGTTAAAATATCAATTTAATTCAATAAAACTGGATAGCAGCGGTCCAAAGATCTAGTTAAAAGAAGGAAAAGGACGTTATCTGGCAGAGAAAACAAGGATTAATTATAATACAGTTAGCAAAATATTTTTTTTTAATTTCTAAGATCTCAGGCTAAGGACCCATAGAATTCAGAGATCTTTTCATCAGGTCATCTCATTTAACAGATGGGACTCACAAATGCTTGCCAAAGCTGAAAAAGAACAGGACAAAGAACATACCTCTTCTCTTTTTTAGTTCTTTTTTCCACACAGAGAATGATTTCCATGTTAGGAAATGGGCTTTATACTGCCCTTTGGTCTACAGTAAGCCAGGGCTATTTGTCAACTGGCTCCATTCTATTTAGCCTTGTTATACACTGTTCTAAAGATTTTGAAATATCTTTTAAAATACTAAATAGTTCAAACTTTTCACTAATTCAAATGTACTTTTGACTTCAGTTAAATTCAATTCAATTCAGCATTTATTTAAGATGAAAGAATCACTGATTTAGAGGTAGAAAGAACGGCAGGGATCACCATGTCCAATCCCTTCATTTTACAGATGGGGAAACTAAACTAAGATCCAGAAAAGTTAGATATAAGCCCTATATGTCACTCACTAGATCTGCAGCCTTAAGCAACTCACTTCCTCTCTCTGGGCCTCAGTGTCTTCATCAGTCAAATGAGGAAACTATGCTAGACTCTAGATCTCTACGCCACATTTCAAACTCTATGAGTCCCAGAAGAGCACTGTTCTAGGTCATTGGAGAAGATGCAGAGTTAGGGAAGATCTAGTTTTTGTCCTCAAGGGAATAGGGCATTAGTAGAAATAACATAATTGCTGTGGTTCAGTTGTTCAATTGTATCTGGTTCTTTGGGTTTTCTTGATAAAGATACTGGAGTAGCCTATCATTTCCTTCTCCTATTTATCCCCATTTTACAGATGAGGAACTGGGGCAAATAGGGCTAAGCAACTTGCCCAGCGTCATATAGCTAGTGAATGTCAGAGGCTGGATTTGACTCCAGGGCCAGGGCTCTATCCACTGCGCTGCCTCCCAAACAATATAATACCTTTATTCAAATTATTGCGTATAAATCCCATTGTACCTAAGTTCTAAGGATTTTAGTACACTCAGATCATGTCTTTAAACAAATTCCCCAAACAATTTATTCAAAAGATCACATGAAAAGGATTTCAGAGGTCATCTTTCATTTAAAAAAAATACTCTTTACTTTCATTTTAGTAACAAGTCTAAGACAGAAAGGCAAAGGCTAGGCAGTTGGGATTAAGTGACTTTCTCAGGGTCACATAGCTAGGAAGTGTCTGAAGTCACAACTGAAACCAGGGCTTCCTGACTCCATGCTTGGTGCCCCCCTACTCTTTCATTTTATAAATGAGGAAACTGAGGCCCAAAGAGGCAAAGTCACTTGGCCATCTGGGAATGACAGAGCTGGGATTTCAACTGGGGTCCTTTGAGGCCAAATCTGACGTTATCCACTGCCTTACACTCCATTGAAGCGAATATATTTCTTGTTTCTCTTGAGAACGACATCCCAGAGTAACAAGAATTGTTCACACACATATTATGATAAAAGTCTATTCCTCACCTAAAATGTCGGTAGCCTTTTTATTTCTGGAAGTTAAATGTAGAAAGCCTATTCTGGGAAGGCAGTCAAATGCCACTTCCAAAAGAACAGTTATATTCTAGTACCTGAAATCATTTTCTTTGCATTTCAGTCATTTCATGATTTATCTCTCGAAACAAACTTGTTCAAATAACCCAATAGCACAGCTTTTACTTGGAAAATAAGGAAACTAGCCCTGGGCCATCAGTCCCTGTGTTTACACATAAACAGGCGTTATTTCCTGAATTCCTACTTCATACCAGTCAAATGATGCAATTAAAGTGATTGGCCCAGTCTTGTTCCCGTGAGACTCTGGCTGATGAAGTAAGAAAAAAGGACCCGAGCCTGGGAATCCCTAGAAATCAACGACGAAATAATCCCTGCTCTGTTATCGGCCAGTTGTGTGGACCTGGGCAATTTACTTCCTCTCCCGGAATCTCAGTATTCTCATCTGTAAAATGGAATGCCACTCCTTGCATTGCTTAAAGCACCTGACTTGACAGTCGTTGAATGTGAACGCTGATAGAGACATTTTCAAAACATCAATTTCCCAATAATCTCCCAGTTTCCCGTTATCTCCTCAGTCCGACAGAAACAAAGGGATAATTTCTTCCCAGGTAAAAGCATCAACATTTGGCCTGATTATGGGCAACCGAGTAATTTAATTTACAACATATTACTTGCAGAGAGGACGAATCCGACTGGGGGGGAAAAATTGTTAAATGTAAAAATCTGCCTTCGGCCACCGCTCAGGTACTTGAAGCTTATATCTTGATCTCTAGCACCACCTACAGGCTAAAGTTTTTAATGCAACTTTAAAAAATGGCAGCATGAGATCTGGTTCTGGAGGGAAGTGTAAATTGGCTTTAAGAGTTGGAAGGGATCTTGAGAAATTGCTTAGTCTAATCTTCTTTATTTTACAGATGAAGAAACTGAGACTCGGAAAGGTGAAATGAGTTCTCCAAAGTCACGTAAGCTGTTAGTTAGAGGCCCTGAAATATTTGAGTTTTCAACTTCTCACCAACTTTATAAGTAGGTATGGAAACCCAAGAGTAGCTAAGTGGCACCGGGATAGACAGCCAGGTCTAGAGCCAGGAAGACTCAACTTCATGAGTTCAAATCCAGTCTCAGATACTTATTGGCTGCATGTGACCCCGAGAAAGTCACTTAACCCTGTATGCCTCAGTTTCCTCATCTGTAAAATGAGCTGAAGAAAGAAATGGCAGTTCTTTGCCAAAAGAAAATCCAAAGGGGGTCGATAGGACAAAGAATGATGGAACAACAACAAATGCAAAGTCAAACATATCTGTGGATATTTTCAAGAGAAATGTGGGAGAGGAGTCTTGGTTCCAAAGAAAGCTGTAGAGAGGTAGATTTATGTTTGATGTAATGAAAAACTTCCTAACAATTACAGTTCTCCCAAAGTGGGCTGTGGAAGTGGTTCTTTGGTATTGGAGATCTTTGAGCAGAGACTTGATGACTGTTTGTGTCATATGTGATGCAAATGTTCTCTGAGATTCTAAAAAGGCTTTTATTAGTGACCCTATCAGAACAAGTTTTAATTTCTCACTCTCACTGTGCTTTGGAAAATAGCCAATTAAATAACCTCCAGAAAAAAAAAAAACCACCAACAACCACTGATTTACAAGTAAACAGTGTTGGCAAAGAATTTTTTTTAAAAAGAAAAAAAACATTTGATGTCCCATGAAACATTGTGATACCATTATTTAGGATTACCAAAATAACTTGCCACCAGAAAAAAATATCACGCTGTGAGTCCAAGCTTTCAAAATAGAAATGTGAGCTGTGATCTTTGTGGCTGATGCAAGGATTTCAATGTAGAATTAACAGGAAGCAAAGAGTTCTCATAATATTTATACCACTGCATGTAAAACATCTGTGGCTTCCTGTTAACTTGTTACATCATGGGACACCACAATCAGCCTCACCATTATTATGATAGGGGCTGAGTGGGGCAGCTGTTATAGGTTTGGGGAGTAAGGAGCTGGGAGTGGAGGCACCTCCTACTGGTGTGGAGCTTCTGCCCTCTCTACTTTTCAGTCTAACAAGCTTCTGTTACACTCCCAATTTTCTTCTCTCCAAGGGCCCATCTGTTTCCCTTTTTTCAACACCATCACCTTTTGCTTCTCCCCAGGATATCTCTCTAGCTTGCACATAGTCCTTTTCAGGTTTTCTGAAGTCCACCTCCTTCTTTTCTGGTGCCATTCTCCCCACTCCCCTGATTAGTTAACAAGGGGGAAATGAGTACGGGGAAAGCCTATCTTTTTCACTGAACAAATGGTGGCATATGAATGTAATAAAATATTATTTCAAAGGAAGAAATTAAGAAAATGACTTTGAGAAGCTTGAGACTTAAAAAAAACCCCTCAACTTCCATCTTAAAATTAATACTGTGTATTGGTTCTAAGGCAGAAGTGGTAAGGGCTAGGTAATGGGGGTTAAGTGACTTGTCCAGTGTCACACAGCTAGGAAGTGTCTGAGGCTAGATTTGAATCCAGGACCTCCTGTCTCCAGACCTGGCTCCTCAATCTACTGATCCACCCAGCTGCGCCTGATACCTGAGGCTTTTATGAACTGAAGCAGAGTGAAGAGAACTAAGAGAACAATTTACATATTGCAATACTGCAATAATATAAAGGGGAATTATCTCGAAAGCCTTCAGAGCTCTGATCCATGAGGCTTGCTTCTCACCTCGTCAGAGAAGTGATGACCTAGAGGTGCAGGATGATGGACTAAAGGTTATAGACACTTGACTATATACTTATTGGTCACAAGGAAGGGCTTCTGCTGGGGGTGGAGAGGTAATTCATAAGATTGTAGATTTAGAGCTGGGACCTTACTGAATCCAATTTCCTCATTTTATAGATGAGGAAACCTAGAGAGGTTAAGAGATTTTTTTAACTTCAATCAAATGGTCAGTATTATTAGGTGCCTACTATGTTCTAGGAATTGTGCTAAAGGATAAGGTCACAAAGAAAATAGCAGAATAAGAATTTGAACCCAGGAAATCTGTCTTCAAATCTAGCACTTATTCCATACTTAGGTTACTTAGAACCAGTTCCTTCAATGGGTCCCTTAATGGAATAGTTTCTAATTTCCTCACCTTCATGTTTGACCTCTTCTAGTTATAGTTCAGCTTGTCAATATTCTTCCTGAAAGCTGCCCAGAATTGAACACAGTATTCCATGTTGGGACAACAAAGCAGGACTAGTACCAATATTCCACAAATTTTTATTAAGTGCCTATCACATGTAAGGCACTGTATTACATTCTTGGAATCTAAAGACAACAAAATCAAACCATTTTTTCCAGTCATCATGGAGTTTACATTCTATTGGGAGGTGAGCAGGGTACAACAGATATGCAGATATGCAATGATTCTCTTTTGTAGGCTGGCACTGATTTGGTGGACGGTGATAGTGATGCAAGAAAAAGAGGAAACAAAATATTTTAAAATTCACAGGAGAGAGCAGAAGGAAGTTCAGAAGGGGACACAGACCAGTTGGATAGTTTTGTTCCTATTAAATTTAATGGAAAAAAAATTTTTAAGCTATAAATAGGCTGGGAGGAATCATAAATCATGGAATCATGGAAAATTATTCTAAATTAAAAAAAGAAAAAAAGCTGTAAATAACCAGAAGTCCAGTTTGGAATACAATCCTCCTTTCTGTTCTTTGTATCCTGAAATACTCATGTTTATTGAAGATTAAATTCACAATAAAAAGGTTTTTAAAAGGGCATAGTCTAATACTTTATTCAATTCTAATATTTGTTTACATTTAAATTTGTATTTTCAAGGAAGTGAAACTTGGCACCACCAACTGAAATTAGCTATCATACACAAAATCCTTTGAATCAATTTAACATTTATATTAAATAAAAAAACAAAAATACAAAAACCCAAGTATCAAAAAATCTTCCTTTTCTCAACAACTCTTTTCCAACCCCCAAATCCTCCCCCCCCACCTTTTTTCAAACTTAGACTGTAGGGAACTGGCTGCTCCTAAGTCTAATGCTGAATCTTTGTACAGTAGCACTCAAATATATTTCCTTATAGGAACTAGGCAGATCAGGGTAGAAGTGGGATGAAGCTTTTGAATTGAAAAGGCAGCTGAGATGCTGCTGTGGAATGATGGGAGAGGCAATCATGGATTTTTACTATCTTCTCCCTTTCCTCTGTAGATATCACCTTGAGGGTGAGACGAAGTTACCCAAAAGCCTAAGACTGAACCTTTATACACAAAAGTTAGGCCAAAAAGTGGGGATGGGAGTAAGGTGGAGTGGGATGTTCCAAGTTAGAGCTGGGAGAGGGTAAAATGCAAAGGAAGTTCCAAAGGATGTTTGGGTAAAAAAACCATTAGTTGAATATAACCTTTCATATGTAAGGGTCACATGTAAATCAGAAATGTTATGTCAGGATTAGTAGGACCTGGATGGACTGGCTAGATTTTAGAATATGAGCTCCATAAGAAAAATAAACAAACATTTTGCTTCTCTTAACTGTGAATTTTGTGTTAAAAAGCCACATGAGACAGGAGGGGAAATAGTTAATTCCTTGGATCTTTACTGGAGTGTTGAATAATTCATATGTATTCCAGGGTGGTAATAGGAACAAGTCTGTCATTCAACTAATGAAGACATAAGGCACCTATATCATGGTATGGAAATATAAGAAAAGAGAGCCAAAAAAATACTTGCATTCCCTGTTGCTTAGTATACTTTAACTATTTTTCTTCATCTAATCAGCAGTCTTGGAACATTTAACATGTAGTGTTTATTATATGGCAAGGTTTTTGCCATGTGAAAATTTTGATCAATTTGACAATATAAAATTATAATTTATTTTTCAAGGACCCAACCTGGAAGTAGTTAAATCATCATAAGAAAACCTCACAGCATTTTACTGAGACGTTTTAAGCAGGTGAAAGAGGGAATTTTGAAGGGAGACATTAAAAAAATATTAATCCGGTATGGAATCTGCCGGACAGAGCAAAGCTGAGTGGGCCCCACCTTGAATGATGGAATAAGTCTGTTTGGGTAATTCCTGGTGCGAAGAAGAGGAAAAGATAGGAGGGGCGGTGGTCGAGACGGTGATATTTTGGCCTCCATCGCTGACCACAGTCACTTCTGCTGCCCCTTCCTGAATCAGGGCATTGAGGCCTTCCAAATCGGAACAGCTGATGCCGGAGCTCGTGATGAAAGTCTGGCTGGTTGGGCCTTCGTGGTTAGTGGCGGAAGGCGCGGGAATCAGAGTCTGGTGCAAAGAGGCCCCTTCTGTCTGATCGTGAGTGGTCAATAGGACCGCCCCCGGCTGCCCGATAGGCCCGGCCTCGTTCTGACACACGGCTGGCTGCGATGGCGCAATCAAACTGACCTGGCGCAGAATCTGCAGCCGGTTATTCCCGGGGAGGTCTTCCTGGGCCTGGCCGCCTAGAGCCGGAGGCACGATGTTTACGGAAGTTGCCTGGACTATGGCATTCGGCTGTGGCACCTGATGGCCCACGATGATCTTGACCCTTCCTTCGCTGAACTGGGGGATCTGGCTTGGCTGGAGGGGCACCTGCAGGGGGCTGACTGTGAGAGGGGTGGCCACAGGGCGGCCCGGCTCCATCTGAAGCTGCAGAACCGCCAGCTCGGCATTTTTATTGCCATTGTATTCGCTGTGTTGTTTCCGGTGGCTCCGGAGCGAGTCTTCCCTCACGAAGGATGCTTCACAAGCTTCACACTGAAAAGCCTTCTTAGCATCAAGCTTGGCCACCTGGCGTGAGCCCCTGGCTTTGGGCCGGTCCCCGCTGCCGCCGCTGCCGCCGCCCCCTCCTTTTTTCTCCAGGCTCTGTTTCTTGCTCTTGACCTTGTCGCTGTGCACCTTCTTCACGTGCGTGGTCAGGTTGCTGCGCTGCTTGGTGTCAAAACTGCAGAAGTCGCACTTGAAGGGCCGCTCCTCGCAGTGGATGCGCTCGTGGACCTTGAGGGCGGCTTTGTGGGCGCAGGAGTAGCTGCACTCGGGGCACTTCACGGGCTGCTCGGGCTGGTGCGACCGGGTGTGGTGCCGGAGGCTGGTCTTGTTGCTGCACTGGAAGTCACACTCAGCGCACTTGAAGGTGTTCTCCGTGTTGTGCTTGATTCGCACGTGGGATTTCAGATTGCCTTTCATGGCGCAGCGGACCTCGCAGAACTCGCACTTATAAGGCTTCTCCCCTGAGTGCACGCGCAGGTGTCTTTTCAGGTCCGAGTTGATTTTGAACTTGGCGCTGCACATCTGGCACTGGAAGGGGGCATCCCCTGCCAAGGGAAGGTGCGGAGGACAGTGAGCCCAGGTAAGAGAAGCTCCTGGCTGAGCCTGCTTTGGGCAGCCGGAGGGGGGGGGGGTCGGGAGAGAGGTGCGAATCTGCCCCCCACCCCCAAACCTAAGCTAACATCTTTTATTTTGGTATCACAATACAGAACGGAAATGAGAGATTAAAAGGGGCCTCTAGTTTTCCCAAATCAAAATGTAATTTGTAAATGTACTTAGTGTATGCTTCCTCTTTAATAAGCAAGCTACGGTGCATATGGTTAATTTGCCCACTTTACCAGTTAATGTTTCATAGTCGTATAATTTTGCACAATTTGTTGATTGAGTTACATATTATACTGATTTTGCTACATGTGTTTGAATCAAGCTGTATCATGCTGTGTTAATCAGAGTATATTTTTTAAATGATTGAAATGCTTC
Source organism: Gracilinanus agilis (assembly GCF_016433145.1). Lineage (NCBI taxonomy): Eukaryota > Metazoa > Chordata > Mammalia > Didelphimorphia > Didelphidae > Gracilinanus > Gracilinanus agilis. Next base: position 247,395,002 of record NC_058131.1, read on the forward strand.
GCTTGTATTTTATGTAGATTTTTTTATTAATAAAGATGCATTGTTTACTGCCCTGATTTATTTATCGTACAATCCCAGCTGTATGTTCTGGTAGTGGAGTTAGAAAATGCAGCTGCTGGTTACTTAAAAAAAACCTATTTCCCTATTTTACTGAAAAAGGTTGTTTTGACAGAGGAAAATGGCCCTGCACATATTGTCCACAGCAGTCCAAATTCGTTTACTCCTGGCCTGGCTAAATTCTTTCAAGTGGCTGTGTTTTAAGAAAAAGGCTACAGAAAATGGGGAAAGAAAAATCTCTAAATTTTTTCCAAATGAGATCATCAAATATAATGCTACTTTTCTTAGGCTGCTGAGACTGCATTTCAAATATTTTGTATTTGTATAAAAATAATAGAAGGAATAAGGTTAGGGATTGAGCCTGTGATATCAACATGGGGAACTCCCAGATGAGGAAACTCGTTAAGGTGAATCTGCACTTCTAGTCAATTTAGTCTTAAGATAATTGCCTAAGAGCACTAAGAGATTTCTGGACTTGCCCAGGGTCCTACAGTCCGTATGAGCTAGAGGCAGTTCTTAAACTCTGGTCTTCCTGGCTCCAGACTCAACTCTCTAGACCCAACACGGCCACTGAGAGCTAAAATTTAAATGGGGTTTTAAGATTTGCATGGCACTTTGCTATATAGGCTGTACCATCTTATTTGTTCCTCACAACAAGTGAGAGGAACAAAGGGGAAGTAGATACTATTATCATCCCCATTTTACACTTGTGAAAACTGAGGCTCAGCGGATAAGTGATATGCCCAGTTACACAGCTAGGGAATGTCTGAGACCAGATCGGAACCTACATCTTCTGGACTCCAGGCTCAATCCTCTGTGTTTGTTACCTAGCTGTCCCAACAGAAATAGTTTGTAACAAGAATATGGAGAAATAAACTTTAAACTTGAATAATCCCCTGAATAAATTGTCATACCTGAGACACATATTGAAACCCTATTATAATCTGAATTACAATCTCTGAGGTTCCCCTTTTATATTTCTTAATCCTATGACTTTAGCTGGTCTTTGACTTGCTTTCTTTAATATCAAGCATAATTACTCAGTGTGTGTGAGTGAGACAGAGAGAGGGATGATCAAATCCTTTTTTTGTGGTAAATTACCTGTTAGGGATATTTTGGGGCAAAAGTGTCAAATACACAGTCTGAACCAGACTAAAATGTAATTGGGAAATATCTGACAAAAAAATAAAAATAGGAAATGCCAATATGTGGTTTTTTAAAGTCAATATGTAGCCTGCAAGAATCCTTGCAGTGTCATATAGTGTCCCCATTTCTATTTGAGTTTGACACCACAGTTGAAGGGGGAATTCTTGCATCATGCAGGGTTCAGAATGGATAACATTTGAGGTACCATTGAACTGGAAAAATCTGCTTCTCTGTAAACCCTCAGAAGGCTAAATCCCAGGAAACTTGGACCTCTCATAGCTAAGCTGTCGAGCCTAAACTCTTTTTGAATAAGGGAAGCATTAAAGTTGAAATAAATCTCTTCTTTTGCTAGGGATTTATTTTTTAATCAGTAAGAAATAAATCCTTCGGGACACAGGCAAACCAATATAAAAAGAACTTATGAGGTAATTCTCAAGTTCAGGTTTCAAACTAAGAGGAAGCCCTCATTAAGACTTCCCTTGAAACTTAGAATCAAGATGGCAAAAGCAAAAAAACTAAATAATTTCATAGGTCAAAAGCTCAAAAGGAATAGGTTGAAAATAATACCACTTCTACTTGTTAAGCTAATTAAAAAATATTCCTGTTACATGTGACAAATTCTCTGGCAATACAGAATAATACATAAATAACAACTGGCATTTCTAAAGAAGTTTTAGATTTACAAAGTACTTTCCTGACAGAAACCCCCAGGAGGTAAGGAATACAAGTACTGTTTGTATTTTACAGATGAGGAAACTGAGATAGGAGATATGGAAAGAATTCAATACTTAAGCCTAGAAAAAAACTGGGTTTTAACCTCATCTCTGACATTTAATATCTGTGTAATTTTACACAGGTCTCTTTATTGTGATGAGCCTGTTTCCTCACCTGTAAAATGGGAATAATGCCAATTGTGCACAAGTCATAGGATTATCTGAGAGTCAATTGAAGTAATTGTGTTATAAGTGTTTTGTAAACCTTAAAACACCAAAGAAAATTTGGTCCTTATTATTACTAACTGTAAACAAATCACATAGCTACAGTCAGAAAAAGACAAAAAAGTCTATTATTATTAACAATTATTAATACTGTTACTAAAAACAGCATTTTTATAGCACCTTAAGGTTTGCAAAGCACTTTAAAATTATTTTATTTTATCTTCACCAGAACCTTGGAAAGTAGATGCTATTATTATTCCCATTTTAGATGAGGAAAATTAATCAGAGAGGAGAGGTTTAAGTGACTTGCCCAGATCACTGAGGTAGGAAATATTTGAGGAGGCTTTTGAGCTCAAGGCATCAAGACAGTATTTATATAGCTCTCTAAGGATTGTGAAGCACTTTACAAATATTATCTCATTTCATCCTCACAACAACTGTGGAAAGAAGGTGCTGTTATTGTCTGAATTTTATAAATAAGGACATAAAGCAGAAAGAGGTTAAATATTTTGTCCAGGATTGTATGGCTAATAAGTGTCCAAGTCTGGATTTGAATTTGGTTCTTTCTGACTCTAGGGTCAAAGCTCTATGCAATGCACCACCTAATCTGATGGTTTCTATACTATTTTGGGCTGCTGTTCCACCTCATTTAACCATCCATAAAAATGATTTCTGCTTTCCTTAACTTATTTTTTTTTTAACCCTTATCTTCTACTTTGTACTGGTTCTAAGGCAGAAGAGCATTAAGGGCTAAGCAACTGGGGTTAAGTGACTTGTCCTGGGTCTCGTAGCTGGGAAGTGTCTGAGGCTAGATTTGAACCCAGGATCTCCTGATTCCAGACATGGCTCTTTATCCAGTGAGTCACCTAGCTGCCCCCAATTTCTGCTTTTCTAACAGAGGTAAGGGAAATGACCAAAGAGAAAGAATTCTTTCTTTACCAGCTATACCGGACCTCAAATTTCCAAAGTACAAGTATGTTGCACCTAGAGAGATGAGCTGGGAGGAGGTGTTCAGGCCTGGCCCTTCCTTACCAGTGTGGGATCGGAGGTGCACGGTCAGCTGGCTGGAGTTCCTGCTGGCATAGGGACAGATTTGGCACTTGAAAGGCCGCTCATTAGAGTGTATTCGCTGGTGCTTGTTCAGGCTACTGCTGTCGGCGGCAGCATAGTCACAGTTCTTACACTTGTATGGCTTGACACCTGTGTGTGACCGCATGTGCATCTTCAGTTTATCTTTCCGGCTGAAGCACTTGCTACAGACTTCACACTTGTGGGGTTTGTCTCCTTCAAACAAGACAGAGTCATCAGTTGGCTGTGATCAGAGAAGAGGAAAAAGGCCACGGGGAGGGGGCCAGGCTGGGATAAACTATTTTAAAGGGCAATAGCATATTTAACCTGTTTTGTGCCACTTCTGGGGTGTAGAATAAGGGGCAATGTCAGGGTCCCTGGAACCCACATAGCAACTTAGCACCCCGGGAATCTGCCTGGACTACTTTGTAGAAAGAGAGAGAAATAAAGCACTTATTTTATCCTAGATACACATGACTTTAAACATATGATGGCAATTTTTAGACCAAAGGGGATTACAGAGTTTAACAAACATCACAGCAATGTTGCTTATAGAAATCTTGCTTATGAAGTTTATGTACTCTATTTCTGTTAATAATTTAAAACAGTGGTAAACTGAACAACTGTTTGAATACATTTGTTCATTCTTCCTGCAAAAATTCACAAAATGTTGACAACATGTAATGCAGAGGCAGATACAAAGATAATAAGAGAGTCCCTACTGTAGAGGAAATTATTATCTCATTCTAGAAGCATATTTGAGAATTCAGTTCTTGAAAAAAGTAACCCACTTGAATTTTATAACTTTTAAAGATCTGATCCAATTTATAATACAACCTGAAAATAGCTAAAAAAGGTGTCACCCAGTTCAATATTAAAACACACTCTGGGAATACATGGAATAATAAAAAAAAAGAGATTACAGATACTTACCTGTGTGGGTTCTTAAATGACGTTCCATATCTTTCATGCCATATGCTGTCTTGAACTGGCAACCTAACAAGACAAAAAAACAGTAACTTTAAAAATGACTCCTAAGTTTTGGGACCAACCAGAACAGAAACACAGTGAAGCTCTTTACTAAGGTTGGTAGCTGTTCGAATAGAGAGAAGGTTTGGGTTTGAGAGATGCTGTGGTAAATACCTGGATGTAAGAGGTAGGCAAGGATGAGGAGTTGAGGATAAAGCCAAGGTTACAAACCTGGATACTGGACGGATGGTAATAACTTTGCAGAAATAGTGAAGTTCGGAAGAGGAGTAGATTTTTTTGGGTAAGATATTAAATTTATGTTGAATTTGATATATCCAGTTTGGAATGTCCAATAGCCAAGTGGTGATGAGGTACTAAATATCAGGCTCAGAGAGATCATCTGGTTATGTAGATACAAGAGCCATCTGCAGAAATATGATGATTAAATCCATAGGAGATGATGAATTTACTGAGAGAAGAGAAGAGCTCTCAGGACAAAACCTTGGGGAATATCAATGCTAAGAACTTCAGAGAGGGCCAAAACAAAGTATTATGTGATGTCTGAGAAGAGAGATCATCACTGATGGAGGAAGGAATCAGAGAAGGCTTACTGAGGTGGCATCTGAGTTGGGCTATAAAGGATGGGAAAGAATACAATAAAGCAAGAAGGGATATTCCAGAGATGGGAAAAGAACCTGAGGAAAGGCTCAGTAAAGCATGGACTACTGAGATAATGAAATTGGTGAGGAAAATTCAAGAGATATTAAGAGGGAAGATAAATAGGACTTGGTGACTGATTCAGTAAAGGGGAGGGACATGAAGGAAGTTGGCCAACATTACCTAAAATTTCAAACAGGAGTGAAGGATGCATGTGGCAGACAGAAATGGTCAAGGCAGAAGAAAGAATAGATTCAAGAAAATTTGGGTTTGGACACATCAAGTTTGATTAAGGTACTCATGGGTTCTAGTGGTCCTGGACATCCAGGCTGCTGGAAATCTTAGAAGAGAGATGAAGCCTGGGGACAAAGAGCTGAGAGTCATCTGTATCAAGTACTTATTGAAGCTAAGGGAGCATATGCATTTACTAAAGCAGAGAGTGCAAAGAGAGAAGAGAAATAAGACAAAGGCAGGACCTCAAGGGGATGGGTAAAAGAATGAGGAACAAAAAGGGAGAAAGCAAAAGCAATGAGAAAGGAAGGCGAACCTCTCTGAAACCAAGTGAAGAAGAGAGCCAGAAGCAGCTGAATTAATAGTCTCAGATGTGACAGAGAAGTCCAAGAGAATGAGAATTGAACAAAAGCCTCTGGACTTAGCAACTGAGAATTTTCTGATGACCTTAGAGAGAGCTGTTTCAGTCAAGTGGTTGTTAGAGGTAGCCAAATTGCAAGTGACTGAAAAGTGAAGGTGTGAAGAACGAGGTATCTCTTGAAAACTAGATAATAATAATCTTAGGAGTATAGAGGAGAAAGATAAAATATCATAGCTCGAGGGGATAGAAGGTCAAGAGAGGGATTTTTTTTTTTAAGAATTGGGAGGTCAGATCATACTTGAAAGCAGAGATCAAGAAATGAGAGGAGAGGCCAAAATGTACATGAGAGACCAACAGCTGGAGATATGATCTAGAAGGTGTAGGACTGAATGGGATCAAGAGAATAGGAAAAGAGATGAATTTTAGTGAGGAATAGGGACAGCTCCTCTTTTGTGAGCAGAAGAACAGAGATAAATCAGAAGTTTTGAGGAACAGAGTACATGAGCCTTAATCTCAGTGGAATAGTGGGCTAAGTCAATTGTATTAAGTATAGGAGTATGATTTGAGACTTAAGAGTCTCCCAATGGTTCCCCTTCTAAACCCCCTTTCAGTGCAGATAATTGAGTATGTTCAAATTTACGAGATAATTGAGACTAATAAAAAAATGAGACCATTTGCTGAGAGCTCCCTCTTCTCTCCTCATCTTATATCACTCAGACTCTATCTGCCATCTCTTTCTTCATCCCTACCTCACATGAGGAGGTGACCCTTCTCCTTAACCCCTTACACACACAAGTGATCTTATTCTATCCAACTTCTCCAAGAGCCTGCCTCTTCTGTCATCCTTACTTCCTCACTTATCTTCAATCTCACCATCTGGATTGGCTGCCTTTCTTTCTACTACCTACAAACATACATATGTCTCCTCCATCCTCAAAAACTCTTGGTTTCATCCTTCCATATCTCTCCTAACTTTTGTGATTGAACACATTTAGGCTGTCTATAGTAGGGGCTTCTAACTACTTCCTTTTCACTGTCTTAAAAATTCTATAATTAGGTTTCCTTCCACATCATTCAAGCTAAACTGTTATCTCCCAAATTACCTATGATCTCTTAATGGCCAAATTGAATGGCTTTTCCTCAATCTTCATTCTTCTTAACCTCTTTGCAGCCTATGACACTGTTGTTCACACTCCCCTGGTTCTCTTACTGGTCTTATCTTTCCTCCTTCATCTCCTTTGCTGGATTTTCATCCACGTCATGCCCACTAACCACGAGTCTTCTACAAGGCTCTGTCCTGGGCTATCTTCTCTTCTGACTCTATACGTTTCCACTTGGTGTTCTTGTTAGCTCCTATGGTTACAGTTAGCATTTCTATACTGATAATTCTTAAATCTACCTCTATGCTGACCTCCAGTCTGTCATCCCTAACTACCTGTCAAATATCTCAAACTGAATGTCCTGAAGACATCTTTAATTAGTATCCCCAAATGAACTAATTATCTCTCCCCAAAATGCTCCCCCTGAAACCTCCAACTTTCCTCTTACTCTTAAGGATACCACCATCTTCCTAGTTTCGATCACAACCTAGGTCTTATCCTTGAGTCCTCACTATTTCTTGCCCCCCCCCCAATAACTAATGTGTTGCCAATGCCTATTAAATTTGACATCTGGAATATTTCTTACATATGTGATTCTCTTTCCCCCCCACCCCCACCATAGTGCTACCATTTTGATGCAGGTCCTCATCACCTCATGCCTGGACTATTATATTAGCTGGCTGATATGTGTGCCTGCCACAAGTCTCACTCTACTCCAGTCCATGCTCCCAAGCCCCAAAGCTGTCAAAATCTTTCTTAAGCGCAGGTCTGAAATGCCCCCCTCCCACCCCAGTAGCTCCATTAGCTCCAGGTTCACATATAAAATCCTGCTTGGCTTTCAAAGATATTTATAACCTTCTCCTAATTCCCTTCCATCTTTCCACTCTTCTCTGAGCAAGAGACTCCAGCTCTAAGCATTTTCACTGGCTGTCCCTCATTCATGGAATGCTCTCTCTTTCCTCAACTCTGACTTTTGGCTTCTCTGGCTTCCTTCAAGTCCCAGCTAAAATATCACCATTTACAGGTAGCCTCTCCTGATCCCTGCCAATTCTGTTGCCTTTCCTCTGTTGATTATTTCTGACTGACCTTATGTTTAAGGAGTTTGCACATACTTATTTGCATGCTGTCTCTTTATTAGATTGTCCTTGAGGGCAGAGACTTTAAAAAAAATCTTTCTTTGTATCCTTAGCAATTAGCACATTGTACTGATCCTTGCTAAATGCTTATTGACTGACAGACTAAAAGTTTTAAAATAGTCATTATAGAGAATGAGAAGAATCTGATAAGATTAAGTGAACTGGGCAGCAATAGTGAGGACTCAGCTAGAATCACATACCAAATATGCCAATTATATTTTCCCCATCTGCAAATGCTCTCCTCTTTCCCTAATGAACATATTTAACTACCATGTATTTAGTTTCTTTAGAATTTATTCTATATATATTTCTTAAGATATTTATCACTCCAGTTAGAATGTAAGCTCTTTGAGGGCAGGGATTGATTCATCCTTTGTGTTAGTACATCTAACCCCCATTTCAGCATCTGGCAGATTGTAGAAGTTTAATAAATGAATGCTAGTAGATAATGGGTGAGATGATTTTAATTTAGTAACTTTATCCAGTGATGCTCAGAAACTCAGGAGAATTTGAAAATAAATAAGATTGTGGATATGGTGACAGAATGAGACATGTATACGTATGTGTTGTTGTTTAGTCATCTTCAGTTGTGTCTGACTCTTTGTAACCCCATTTGGGTTTTTCTTGGCAAAGGTACTGGAGTACTTTGCCATTTCCTTCTCCTGCTCATTTTACAGATGAGGAAACCAAGGCAGAGTGAAGTGACTTGCTCAGGATCACATAGCTACTAAGTGTTTGAGGCCAGATTTGAACTCAGGAAGATAAGTCTTCCTGACTCCAAGCCTGGCACTGCATCCACTATGCCACCTGACTTCATGTGCATATACCCATATATGCATACTTATACATAGAGCTATATATGCTGTGTGAAGGATATTTACCCTCCCCCCTTTCTGGGGTTGTACAGGTGACATCATCTCCTGTCGATTACCTGCATACCTGGCATCAGCCTAAAATTGACTCAGATGGCTAGGACAGGAGCAGGGGAGCCAAGAGGTTATAAAAAGGGAGAAGCAGGAAGTTCGCTCTCTCTGTCTCTAGCACTCTGCCTACAAACTTCACTGCTGGGGTCTGCCGGAGGAGCCACAACGGGAAAGTTTACGTTAGTGTCCCTTTTCTTTCTCTTTCTCTCTCTCTCTCTCTCTCTCTCTCTCTCTCTCTCTCTCTCTCTCTNTCTCTCTCTCTCTCTCTCTCTCTCTCTCTCTCTCTCTCTCTCTCTCTCTCTCTCTCTCTTTTTCCTTATCCAAATAATCCTAATAAATTTTATTAGAAGCTAAGGAAACAAAGCACATATTATACAGAGGATGAGGGAGTTTATTTTGCTTGACTCTGCATATTTACTAAGAGGAATTAGTTCTTCCTTTTTTCCTTTTTCATGGGGTGGTACAGAATGAGAGAGAGAGAGAAAAATTTCTGTTAATTAAAAAAAAAACTTAATCAAAGAAAGAGGGCAAGTCCTACAGATGTAGAATGCTGGTTACACTTTCAGAGGAGGTCACCCTAATGTTAGCCTTGCTCACTAACTTTATTTTGTTACAAGAGACCTTTTGGGGATAATCTGTGTTTGTAATATAAATATAAAACACATCAATAAAACTTTTATAACCATAAAAAAGGAAGAGGTTCTAGGGTAGAGGCTAATGAAACACTGAAGTACTTGATTGCATGATCAGGGCTGGATAGGGAAGCAAGAGAGGCCTGAGTGGGAGGGATATGTTGGAAGATCAGAGATGCACCAAGGGTCCAAGGACCACAGGGTGGATAAACGGTAAATTTTCTGTGAGTGAAAGGGTAGGAGCAGTGAAGTGAAGGATAAGTAAGTGATTGGAGGGGGGAAATTTCAAGTTTTGGATCTTGGTGTCATTCTCAGAGAGGTGAAGTCTCGGTTGTGACTATATCAGTATGGCAGAACAGAGCTGGTCTCAACTGGGGCTGAGGACTTATTAGACAGCGTGCATAAAATGAGGTTCCTGTGGGTGATGGTGGGGGGTAATATGGAAGCTCCTGGCCTAGGGTGGTCATCTAGAGACCTGGGAGATAAGAATGACCTCAAGGTCAGTAAATAACAATAAGAAGGATGGAGAGAGAATGGTAAACTGGATTATGCAGACTTCAGAAGATGTTCATAGAGGTCTTCAGCCAGGGTTAAAACACTGCAGGACCCTTTTGAACTAAGTAAATATCCAATGGAGGCAGCTGGATGGCTCAGTGCCTAGAATGCTGGGCCTGGAGTCAGGAAGTTTGTGTTCGAATCCAACCTAAGACATTTAGGAGCTGTGTGGTCCTGGGCAAGTCACTTAACCTCTGTCTGCCTTAACCCACTGGAGAAGGAAATGGCAAACCACTCCAGTATCTTTGCCAAGAAAACCCCAGGGACAATATGGTCCTCACAGTCATGAAGAGTCAGACACGAATGAACAACAACAAAGCATCTAGTAATGGCTGAAAGCTGACGCTGAGTGTGCTGGTGAAGCCAGAATAGATCTGATGACTTTACAGTAGCCTGTGAAGAGTAAGAGAACAGGAAAGCTGAATTCCCATTTTCACCCTGGCTGTGTTGCTCCAGTACACAAGGAATAAGATAAAATGAACGTTTACCTGGATAGCAACAGTTAAGTTTCTTCTGGGCAGAGGAGGCTGCAGGCTTTCGAGATTGTGACTTGGGAGGAACTGAGATGACTGTGGCCGTCTGGGTATCATTGCTGTCTGTGGGCAGGTAGGTTTGGTAACCATGTTCAAAAACAAATTCTGGAGCTGAAACTAAAGATACAAAAAATGTTAGGGTTCATTGCCCAATTGATAAATGATCAAAAGACATAAACAGACAGTTTTCTTTTCCTCTGGCCCCCTCTTTAAAAAGTTTGCCCATCACTGATCTAAATCATTATTGATTAGAGAAATGAAAATAAAAACTCTGAGATTTCATCTAACACCTATCTGAATGGCTAAAATGATAAAAGGGCAAAATAACAAATGTTGAGGCGATATGGAAAAATGGGGACACTAATACAATGTTGGTGGAACTGTGAACTGATCTAACCATTTTGGAGAGCAGTCTGAAATTACGCTCAAAGAGTTATACTATGTGTACCATTAGACTCAGCAATACTACTATTAGCTTTGTTTTCTAAGGTGATCATGGAAAAAGGAAAAGAATCTCTATGTTCCAAAATATTTATTGCAGCTTCCTTTGTTGTGACAAAGAACTGGAAATTGAAGAGACATCCATCAACTGGGGAATGGCTAAACAAGTTGTAGCATATGATTTTTTAAAAACCCATACCTTCTGTCTTAGAACTGATCCTAAGTATCCTAAGACAGAGGGGTGGTATGGGCTAGGTAATTGGGGTTAAGTGATTTGCCCAGGGTCACACAGCTAGGAAGTGTCTGAGGCCAGATTTGAATTCCCCACCCTGGACCTCCTCTCTTTAGTCCTGGCTCACTCCACTAAGCCATATGGCTGCCCCATAGCATATGACTATGATGGAATACTACTTTGCAGAAAGAAATGATGAGCGGATTAATTTTGGAAAAACACAGAAAGACCTATGTGAAATTATGAAGAGTGAAACAAGCAGAACCAAGAGAACATTATATAAAGCAACAGAAATGTTTGAGGAATAACTTGTATATGCTCACCCCCAAAGAAAGAACTGATAAACAGAAATTAGTAAGGCATAGTTTTATATATACATAAATCTCTTTGTCAAATGATGCCTTCTATAATGGAGGGAGTTAACTGGGTATTTTAGCAAAACAAATAAACAAACAAATAAATTTAAGTTAAAAAAATGCATGCTATGTCCTTGGAATTTATTTTGCCAGTGAAAGAAGTCTTGAAAGGTAGATTTGAGTCAGATTGCAAAGTCTTATATGTCATGTTGAGAAGTCTGTGTTTTATTGTAGGGACAATAGAAAACCACTCAAGATTTCTGATCATGTGGTGAGTGTGCATTAGAAATATTATTTTGATCACTGTGTGGAGGATGGATTGGAGAAGTATTGATTACTGCTCCAATGTCAGTGTTGTATGAAAAGCCATGGAGAAAAGGAAACTAGAAAAGCAGTAAATGTCCTGATTTTCAGAAAAGGGAAAATGGCATCTATGTACTATGGGGCCAGTTAGTCTGACCTTTATTGTTCCCATAATTCTAGGATGCCTAAATAGATACCGTTAGTGAATATCTAGAAGTGGAAGAGTTGGCATACCTTCATTAAGAACAAGGCTAAACTGATTTCCTTTTTTGGCAGGGTTACTAAGTTGGCAGAATAGGTACTACTCTAGAAAAATGGAGAAATGTAGGCTAGACTATAAAATGGATTAGGAACTGGCTAAATGGCCAGATTCAAAGAGTAGTTAACTAATGATATGATATTGATTTAGAGTCTCCAGTGACCTTTGCTTGGCCTAGTACTGTTTAACCTTTTTTATCAATTGAATTATCAAACTTTGCTAACAAATATCAAAAACGTATCAAATTCTTTATCAATGACGTGGAAGAAGATATTGATGGCATCCTTACCAATTTTGCAATGAGAAGGGAGAGATAACATTTTGGGTGACAGAATTGGTATCTAAAAATATCTTGATAGGCTAGAAAATAGGGCTGAATCTAAAAAGATGAAATCAAATAGAGATAAATGTAAAAACTTACATTTTGATTTAAGAAATCAACTTTATAAGTGTTGTTTCATGTGCTAGAAGCTCAATTAGAGAGATATTTGTGTGAAAAAGATTTTGAGGTTTTAATAGACCAAAAGGACAGTGAATCAACAGTGTGATATGGCAGTTGAAAATTTTTGACTATCTTAAGAGAGACATAGCTTCTTGAAATTAGAAGTTGACAATCTCAGTTTATATTGTCCCAGTCAGGCCATATCTGGAGCACTGTATTCAGTTCTGGGTGCTACATTTCAAGAAAGATTTTAATAAACCAAAATGTCCATAGAAGGGCAACTCTTAAAATTGCAAAGGGCCTCAAATTCATTCTATCTGAGGATTCTATCAAGGAATATTTAGCCAGAAGAAGAGATTTGGCAAAGATGTTATAGCTTTGCCACTTTCTAGCTATGTGATCTTGGACAAGTCATTTAACTTTTCTGGGACCTGGTTTCCTAATCTGTAAAAGAAGAGATTTGATTAGAGGGCCTTCAGAAGTCCCTTCCACTTCAATGCCCTGATGGATAAGGTGGCACACTGGATAGAGTGCTGGACATGGAGTTGAGACTACCCGAGTTAAAATCCAGCTTCAGACACTTACTAGCTGTGTGACCTTGGGCAAGTCATTTAATTGTTTGCCTTAGTTTTCTCATCTGTCAAATGATCTGGAGAAGGAAATGGAAAACCCAGTATCTTAGCCAAGAAAACCCTGGAGACTACTAAGAGGTTGAAACGACTGAACAACAATTTTTATGGGAAGGAATTAGCCTTACTTATCTTTGGTCCAAGAGGACAAAATTAGAAGTAATAAGCAAAAATGAGAAAAAGGGAAATTTTGGTTTGATGTCAGGAAAAATGTCCTAATAATTGGACCCATCTAAATGTAGAATGGACTGTTTCAGGGATGATGTACTGGGATTCTCTTCATAGGAGCAAAAGCTAGAGGACTACTGGTCACGTGTTCAGTAGTGAGGGATTCTTTTTCAGGAATGAGTTGGACTAAATGGCTTCCAAGATCCTTTCTAATATTGCATTCTATGAAGGGAGAAACTGGAAACAGAAATGCCAGATTAAAGGTAATGAAGGAGGCTCTAACCATAAGGAAAGAGAAGGGAATGAATGTAAGACCTACTAAGAAAGTAAGACTAGACTAGGAGTGAGGGAGAGAATTTGGAATTCAAATTGAAAAAAAATCTCATCAAACAAATGTTAAAAATTGTTTTTACGTGTATTTGGGGGGGAACCCCAGAATACTTAAAAAAGATAAACGTATAATCCCCAAAACTTGGCAGTGATTTGATATGGAGGGAGAAAGAAGGGTAGAATGTGACTTGGAGGATGACAGAAGATAGTGGTACATTCAAAAGATTTAGGGAACCATGGAGGAGACGCAAGTTTAGGAGGAAAATATGATGAGTTTGAGATACCTATGAGACATACAGGCTGGAGCTGGTGATTTGGGATGAGATTTAAATAAAGATGTGGGCTGAAAACAAAAGATTTTGGAAAACTGTAGTGATGGAGAGACAAAATCACCAGGAAAGAGTAGAAAGAAGCAGGGAAAGGATTAAGTAGTTAAATGCCTACTCTGTGTTGGGTATCAAACCAAGTATTTTACAAATGTTTCATTTTATCTACTTAACAATCCTGCCAGGTGGGTCCCTTTATTATCCTTGTTTTACAGTTGAAACTGAGGTAAGCAGATGTTTGCCCAGTTCATATGCCACTTCTCTGATGCCTGCCTATCCACAAGGAAGAGGGAAGGAGCACTGGATTTGGAATTGGTGGCTTGAATTCCAGTCTTTGTGTCTCCAGCACCAGTGTTCTAGCACTTCCCTGCTTAGAACGAGATGAGAAGAGGGACTGGGGCAGAACCTCATGGAACAGCTAGACTTAGGATGGTGATTCACTAATGTAAACTGAAGAGTTTTCAGGCAAGTATGAGGAGAATTAGTAGAAAGAAAGAGTGTGGTAGAAGCCAAAGGAGTAGAAGAATATGCAAGAGGGAATGGTGATCAAGGGATCAAAAGCTGTAGAGAGGAAGGCAGCTACGTTGTTCAGTAGACAGAGAGCCAGGCCTAAAAATGGGAGGTCCTGGGTTCAAATTTGGCCTCATCTACTCTCTAGCTGTGTGATCCTTGGCAAGTCACTTAACCCCAAATGCCTAGCCTTTAATTCTTTTCTGCCTTGGAACCAATACTTAGTATCAAGGGTTAAAAAAAAGCTATAGAGGGCCTTCAGATTTAGATTCAGAGATTGCTGATAATTTGGAGGGAACTATTTAAGTAAAGTGATAGCAGAAGCCAAGTCAAGTCAACAAGCATATATTACATGTCTGCTATGTGTCAGGCACTGTGCTAAGCCCTGAAAATACAAAGAAAGGCCCAAGAGAGTTCTTGGTCTCAAGGAGCTCCTCATCTAACTGGGGAGACAAGTTGCAATCAACTCTGTGCAAATAAGACATATGCAGGATAAATTGGAGATAATCTTAGAGGGAAGACACCAAGATTAAGGAGGACTGGAAAGAGGTTTTAGAGAAGATGGGTCTCTATCTGAGACTTCAGGGAAGCCAGGAGGTAGTGTTATAGAGAAAGTATGGATTAAGATTATAGATTTGCCAGTCTGGCAATGTCTGCTCTTTGCTAATTAATCTTAATCTATACTTTCTCTATAACAGTAGAGATGAGGAGGGAGAGAGTTTGAGCCATGAAGGAAAGCCAGAGGAAGTTTCCAGAGGTGAGAATGTCTTATCCAAGGAACGGCAAAGAGGTCAGTGTCACTATCAAAGGGTACCTGGAAAGTAGTAAGGTATAAGAAAAGTGAAAAGAGAGAAGAGGTCAGGGTAGGAAGGGCTTTAAAAGCCAAACGGGATTTTATATTTGATCCTAGTGCTAACAGAGCTGCTATGTGGCATAGTGGATAGAGCACCAGCCCTTCAGTCCAGAACTCTCTTCTTCATGAGTTCAAATCTGGCAGCTGTGTGATCCTGGGTGAATCACTTCACCCTGTTTATTTCAGTTTCCTCATATGTATAAAATGAGCTGGAGTATCTTTGCCATGAAAACCTCAAACAGAATCATGTAGAATTGGATACGACTGAAAAATGACTGAACAAGTACTAATTGGGAGGTACTAGAGTTTATCTTATTTTATTTTTAAAAAACCTTTATCTTCTGTTTTAGAATTGATACTAAGTCCTGTTTCCAAAGAAGAAGAGCAGTAAGGGCTAGGCAACTGGAGCTAAGGGACTTGCCTATAGTCACACATCTAGGAAGTGTCTGAGGCCAGATTTGAACCCTGGACCCATCTCCAGGCCTGAAGCTCTATCCACAGAGCCACCTAGCTGCCCCTGGTATTAGAGTTCATTAAGTAGGACCCAGTTTCAAATCTGGTCTTAGACACTTCTAGCTGACTGACCCACGGCAAGTCACTTAACACAAATTGCCTAGCCCATAACAACCTTTCTAACTTGGAACCATTACCTGTTTTGATTCTAAGATAGATGGTAAGATGGTAAGGTTGTGTTTTTTTTTTTTTTTTAAGAAACTGAAAAGATCAATGGTAACTTTGGAGAGAAAAGTTAAATAATGAAATCAGAAGCCAGATTGTGAAGAATTTAGAAGAGGATAATGGAAGTTAAGGTACTGATTTTAGATGACTTTCTCAAGAAATTTATCTATGAAAGGAGGAGAGATATAGGACAAAAGTAAGGATAGAAAGACCAATTGAGGAGTTTTTGAGGATGGGGAGATATGGGCATATATATATATATATAGGCAGGAGGAAAATAGCCAGTGGGGAGAGACTAAGGATTAATGAAAAGAGTGGGAACAATAGAAGGGACAATATGCTGGAGAAGATGAGATGGAATGGAACCACTTTTGACTAGAGAGGGATTAATCTTGGTAAGAAATAAGGTTACATAATCAGTTAAGAAAGGGTGAGGGTGGAGGCAGTGGCAGATCTAAATGGTATGAGATGAGGAAGAAGGGAGAATAAGGAGTTCCTATTGAATGAACTCGGTTTTTTCAGTGAAATATGAGGTTCTTGGTTGAGAGGTTGAGAGGACAGGGATCTGTGGAAGGTTTGAAAAGATTCAAAGAGCCATTGTGAAGAATGGGTAGTGAATTGATTAGGAAGGCACAAAAGAATTGCTTGTCCACAGTGAGGACTGAATTGAGATTATATGATATATTTTGTAATATAAATTTGTGGATCTATTTGTTATGTTTTTTATTTTCTCCACCCTTTTTTTTTAGCAGCAAGTGAATGTAGGAGTGAAGGCAGTGGATAATGGAAATAATGATGCTTGAAGAGGCAAGAACAGCAATAGGATAAGGGGACAATGGCCTTGAGAAGACAGCATAGAGTTGAACTAGTTCACCAAATGGTCAGGATACAGAAAGGAAAAAAATATACAATGCAGGGATGATGGTCTGGGAAAGAACTGATGGTAATTAGAGATCAAGGTGAGATTAAAAACAGGATTAAAGATATAAGAGGGAGAAGTGGAATGATAACAGATTACAAGATAAAAGAATTTCAGACTTTATAAACATGGAGGCAGGACACTTGTGGGTGAAGGCAAAATCATGGTTATTACTATCTTTTTTTTTTTGAAGGAAACAAGCTTTTATTAAACATGTAGATGCCAGACACTTCACAAATATTGAGAGGTACGTGATGCTATCCACATTTTACAGTTGAAGAAACTGAGGCAAATGGAGATTTAGTGACTTGCCCAGAGTCATACAACTAGGAAGCATCTGGGGCCGGATTTGAGCCAGGACATCCTTACCATGTTTTGCACTCTATATTGACTCTGTAACATAGTTGTCTCTAATGAACACCAAAGTTAGATTTAACCTACTTTTTAGATATGCCCAAGTTCAACCCTAACTGTGCTACTCAGGAATGTCTCATTGTGCCATATCCTGATGATCCTCAGTTAGAATGGCTCTAGAATGTGAACTTCTAGATTGGGCTACTAGAATATGCTAGCTTTTTTTTTTATTAGACATTTATTAATATTCGTTTTTAACCTGTTTACATACTTTATGCCCCTATTTTCCCCTTCACCCCTCGCTCTCCCCCCACCCATGGCCAACGCACATTTCCACTGGTTGTAACATGTGTCCTTGTTCAGGGTCTATTTCCCATTCATGTCCACCTCAGCCCATGCATTCAAGCAATTGTTTATCTTATATGTTTCCTCTCCTGCAGTCCTTCCTCTGAATGTGGGTAGCATCTTTACCATAAATCCCTCAGAGTGGTTATTACTATCTTCATGTATAGCTGAGGTGGGGTAGAGGAGTAGCTACTGGGAAATGAGTAAATTGAGGAGTTGGGAAGTTAGGATTTTTGAGGGAGTATCTCTGTATCTCTCTATCTTTCTATCTGTCTGTATGTCTATCCACCCATCCATGTTGAAGTCCCCTAATATGAGGGCAGGAGTTGGTAAAGAGAAAAAGACAATGAGCCAGCCAATGGACTCATTAGAGGAGGAAGGAGAGTATCCTGGGGGTCTGTAGATAATAGCTTCTAGAGTCCTGATTGGGCAACAAATATGGATTAAATGAATCTCAGGAAAGGAGAGACTATTGGAGACTATTGATTGATGGGAGAGTCTGGAAGTGGCATTGGGGTGTAAGGATTATTCCATCTTCCCCACCATGATCAATGACTAAAATTATAATTAGTGATGGAAAGGGTAGCTAAATTTCAGGGATTACAGGAAGATGAAAGAAGCAAAAAGGAAAAGGTTTAAAATGAAAGCTAATTTATTATCTATAGAGCAGGTATTCCAAAGAACACAATAGAAGGGGTGGTTGGCTTTAGAATAGGATAGGATGTTAGGGCTGGCATTTAGTTACAAGGATCCTGTCATTTATGGCTACATTTTAAATTCCAATTTATTAAAACCATACGTACCTGTGATGGTCTGGGTCTCTGAAGTGATAGTTCTTGTGGTGGTCTGAGTCTGGGTAGCTGGCACTGTTTCCTCTGACACAAACTGAACTGTGCTGGGAGTACCTGGGGTAGTGCTGGTCAGCTGACAACCACTTTGCTTATGGGCTACAAAGGCATCCAGGTTATTAAATTGCTGCTTGCAAATGCCACAGATATGGATATCTGGGGTTAGCTCCACTAAGACAGTGGTGCCACCAGGAACTACATAAAATGAAAAGAAAAATTCATAAGTGAATTAAAAACATTTTCAAAATGCAAACTGAATGGCCTTTTATTGTTGAATTAACAATAAAGATAATAGATCAGGGTCATAGGTTTGGAGTCTGAAGGGACCTCTGAGTCCAACTTCCTCATTTTACAGAGAGAGAGAACTAAAGTTCAGGGAAATTAAGTTATTTGTCCAATGTCAAACAGGCAGTTAGTACCAGAATCAGGATCTGAACACAGATCCTGACACCAAATAAAAAAAACCAAACCAAATTCAAATCCTGATACTTTTACCACTGCAATGAAAAAAAAAACCCAAACTTTTAACTTTTATTGTAGTATCAATTCCAAGACAGAAGAGTGACCTGGACTAGGCAATCGGGATTAAATGATTTGCCCGGGGTCACACAGCTAGGAAGTATCTGAAGTCAGATTTGAATGACAGAACCACCTGACTCTCTATCCACTGTGCTACCTAGTTGCCTCCACTGCAATTTTTTAAAAAAAGGGTAAATTCTTATAACTACTACTAAAACCCTATTTGGTGGCTTAACCTGGCATGGAGGTAACCCAGAATTGCCCAAAGTTATGCAGTAGAGTGCAAACTCTAGGACAGTGATGGTGAACTGATGGGGCATGGGTGCCAAAGATGGCAGACAGAGCTTTCTCTTCGGGCACAGGGCACTTCCTCCCCCACCCCCCCCAATGCTTTACTAGAAAGACAGAGGGACTTAGGCAGAGGTGTTCCCCTCCCCTTCTCCATGGTACCTGACATCTTTTCACATCCCCTGCCCCTCTGCCCAGCAACCCAATGGGAGCACACAGAGAATAAAGTGGATGGCTCACAGGTAGCAGAGCTGGAGAGGAGCAGAGTGCTCAGACCACTCCTCTTCCTCTCTCTATACTCCCTGAGGATATTCCTCACTTCACCTGCCCCTCTGTCCAACAGCCTAGTGGGAGAGCTTCCACCCTCTCCTGTGTGGGGTGAGGATGGGCATGGCAAGCAGTCTCTGGAGGGGGCCAGGGCTAGGGCTAGGGCCAGGGCTGGGATGCTGTCTCAAAAGGTTCACCATCACTGCCCTAGGAGGTTTTGCCAAAATGCAAAGATTTCAGTAACACCTGGGCAACAGACTATCTCAGGAGCAGTTTAGCTAAGTGCAGAAAAATATCAGGAAAAGTCCGCCCACAGAAATTCATGAAAATCCATGTTAAGTTACAGAGAGATTTCTAGCTATTTAGGTGGAAGTATAATATAGATATTTTAAAGCACTTATAAATTTCTGATGAATTTTAAAATGACAAAGCCATTTAAATTTACATTTACAACTTAATTTTTTTTTAAAGGAGTGGGGCTTTCAATATATGATCTCTGAAAGAACTGAGTAATTTCCCTTTCTTTCTGTCTCCTAATGAACAGGTGTTCTTTGTGCATTTACTTTTAGTAAAGTAGTAAAGTAGTAGCCCAAAGTTATTCTTAGGATTTTATCACTAATATTGCTATTATAATATTATCAATAATATTTTAAATTTAGATGGCCCTTTTCTTCCGAGGAGTCCTTCATAAGTATAATTTCTTCATAGCTATTCCTCCTACCTACATTTGACAGCTGGGTTAACTGAGGAACTGAGAAATGACAGAGAGAGATTATACATTTTTCTCAGTGATGGATCAAAGCCTCATTTTCTAATTAGGTTAAGAAAGATGAAATTGGCAAAGGATGTAACTCATAAGGTTGTGTTTAGTAAATAAAAAAACTTCCAGAAACTGTCCCTAACTCAAATAGTAGCAAGGGTTAAAAATGGATGATGTTTGTTAAAAAGAAAGTCATTTCTCTCCCACCAAACCCACTCCACGCAGGGATAAACTGCATACTTTGCTGGAAGCTTCTTGCATCTTAAGCCAACCCTGATTTTCCTATTAATAGGGACATGCAATATGCCTTTTACACAATTATTAATGCTGTAATCATATTCCCCAACAACAATGCGAGATTTGGTGTTAGTGTGGCAGAACTTTTCTAATTTTATCTTTGCTGGGATTTCCTATCGCTTCCCCCCTTCCAGCCTCTCTGGGAGTAAGTGTCCCTCAACTTCTGGCCACTAGCCCCATTGGGAGGGGACCACGAAACAAGGGTGGGGGAATCTCAAACTTTTCCCCCAAGCTCTAGTCCCCTGACTCCCTCCGAAGGGCCTCTAGATTCTGCAAACACTTCGGTGGGAAGTGGGAGATAAAACCCTTCGCGGTGGTGATGCAGGAACTGTCTTCGGATGCAGCTGCAACCCACCCTGCCTGCCCCGGCTCCTGCATAGTGCTGCACAATCCAGAGAAAAGCAAGCGAGCAGCGTCCCCAGGTCCCACGCCCTCCTCCGCCCGGCTAGGCGCGCGCTCTTTCCCCAGCCAGGTTCCCGGGCTGGGGCTCGCGCCGGCAGGTTGTTACTACCCAGGTTTCGGGGCTCCCGACTCGGCCCACTTTTCCCTCAGTGTGTTCCAGCCCGGGCCCCGGAGCGCGCCGTGCGGCATAACTTACACTGGACTGAGCCGGGGAAGCCCTCGCCCCCGCCGCTCGCGTTCATGGCCTGGGATTGGAGTCTCGCGGGCTGCAAAGGCCGGGGTGCATAGGGCTGATGGGGCGAGGGGGGGAGGTGGAGGTGGTGGGGTGAGAGCGCGTGTTTATTTACATTATGCAGTGACTTTTCCTCTCCCCTCCCCCTCCCCCTTCTCCCTTCCTCTCCTAACTCAGCGACTCGAGAGGACGGATGTAAAGAAAGCCACACTTCCGCTGCCTAGAGGGCGCTTTAAGGCTGGCATCCACCTGCTCCTACTTCTGCACGCTCCCCTTTTCTGCAGAGGCTACTGCAAACCATAGAGAGACGTCTCCTGGCCCTGCTTTTCTGGGCTATTGCTTCTGCTCTCCGTTAAGAGAACCGTAGCTCCAACAGCCACCCCGGCCACGCAGATCCCGTCTCAGCACGTAGCTCCTAGAACGCACCCCTCCCCCCTCTTCTTTGCAGCTGTTAGAGGCCACGCAGCAGCGATTCACTTTCTCTTTGCGTGATGCGCGTGCGTGCTCTCTGCCCTTCAAAGAAAGCAGAACAGACTTCTCCCCCTGCTGGTCAATTGCAGAAGGCAGCGGGTGGGTCGACTCTTAGATTATAGAGTAGGAGTTAGCATTAGTAGTGTACTAGCTGCCTTGTTAATGGGTGTGTTTACTTTGAGACAGTCACAGATGCCTGGAAGCATTTTAAATTAGAGTTTTAAAGGCTCTGAGCCTTATTAAAAAACAAGTCTATTATTTATTTTTTAACACTCATTTAAAAAAACTGAGCTCCTTTATAGCTAATCTATATATGTGGGTATATATCTATATATAACTATATATACACATACAGGTGAAATCATGCAAAACATTTCCACATTAGCTTAGCTATGTAAGCAAGAGTTTTTATTCTGGGGCGCATGACTATGTCATTTAAAAAACCTTTAATATTATTAATATATTTGATAACAATTTCAATAGAATTGACTTTCTTTATAATCATGTATTTTATAGACAGATGGATATAGTATATACAGTACAGTAGATAGAGAGAGCTAGTCTTGGGATCTGGAAGACCTGAATTCAAATCTTGCCTTAGGCTTTAATAACTGATCCTGAGCAACTGGTTTAACTGCTTTCATCTTTAGTTTCTTTATCTATAAAAGGAGGATTATAATAGTAGCACCTATCTTAACAGAGCTGTTGTGAAGATAAAATGATGTAATTATCTGTAAAACAGTTTGAGAATCTTAAAGCAATTTATAAATGATAGTTTATGCAAATTTTCCCGCTTTAGTTTTATTTTTTAAAGAAGGGGTCATAGGTTACACCAAGCTGTCAGCTTCAATTTCAGATAGCATGTAAAGGTCCATTCTATACTGGGCACTGTGCTAAGTGCTGGGGATGCAAAGAAAGGGGAAAAAAACCTTGCTTTCAAGGTTTTAATGGCACATAAAACATTTTAAAATGATTCATAACTCCTTTCCAGAAGGATATGTAACATCTTTAACAGATGGGGTCCAGAGAGGTGAAGACATTTTCTCCAAAGCCTGTATTATAGACCTGGTACTTTAAGGATCCTCTAGAGAGAAAATGGGCATTTAAGTGATGAAATGAATAGAGTGCTGGTCTTGGAAAGTGTGAGTTCAAATCCAGCCTCAGACACTTACTAGCTGTGTGACTCTGGGCAAGTCACTTAAACCCAATTGGCCTCAGTTTCCTCATCTGTAAAATGAACTGGAGAAGGAAAAGGCAAATGATTCCAGTATCTCAACCAAGAAAAATCCCAAACAAGAGTCACGAAGAGCCAGACAACAACTGAAATGACTGAACAAAAATAACAGAAAGAAAATAGAGTAGTGAGTGGATAGAGAGGTGCATTTGAAGGGAAACTTCTTTGGTTTCAATATTTGAGACTGTGGATAAAGAATCAGGCCTGGGGTTAGGATAGGCTCGAGTTGAAACCCAGTTTAAGACCCTTTCTACCTGTGTGACTCTGGGCAAGTCATATGAGGTCTGTCTCAGTTTCCTCATTTAGCACATACTCCCAGGATTATTATATGGATAATATGAGATAATTATTTGCTTGGCTATATTAATGTCACATATTGTTAATCATTATTCAAATCCTGTCTCTGACCCTTATTATATAACCAACCTTTTTGTGTAACAGATTCGTTTTGACAATCTGGTGAAATCTACCTTCTCGGATAATATTTTTAAGCCTATAAAATGAAAGTTAGTATTACAAAGAAGAACTATTATATGTACATATAGTTATTAAAATATTTTTTTAAAGTCATTCACAGGTCCCAAGATGAAAAAACTCTGGTATTGCTATTTGTTGTAAAGCTTCAATGTGGTGACATATAAAGCATCTTTCAAACCTTAAAACTTTTATATAAACATTTATTTAGCCTGAATGTTATTTTGTATGATCCTGGTCAAGTTTATTTACCTCTCAGGAGTTTTAAGCAACTTTCTCTGAGTATAAACTGCAGAGAAGGTACCAATCAGCATTGGTACAAGGAGTTTCCTTATACTAATAAAGTCCAGTTCCCATCTCTTTCCTATTATTATTGTTATAGGAAAGAGATGGGTGCTTTTTGCATGACATTTGCTTCCTCAGGTTTTTTTGGACAGTCCACAATTACCCCCATAGCTAAGAGAACAAATTTTATTTTTGTAAATATTGTTTTTATGGTTGTAGTCATATAGTTCCAATGTGTATATTGTGTGTTAGAGTACCAAGTAATTTGTAGATTTTTGATAATCTATAATTCTACAGATTTTTATAATTATAAACCATAATTTACATGTTTTTTATACTTTTGTAATTTTAATAAACTTATTTTTATGTAATTTTTATAATGGAATTTTTCTTTCTGTCTCCTTTTTGGAATTTTGTTAGCAAGATACAGAAATGCTGGTGATTTATTTGGATTCACTTTATGTCCTACAACTTTGCTGAATATATAGTTAAAATTAATTTAAATTTAATCAATATTAATTTAAACAAATTAATAAAATAGTTTAATTAAATTACCAATTTAATTTTAATTAATTTTTTATTATGTTATATAATAATTTATTATATATATTATATGATAGTCTATCAGATTCCTCTAGATAGACTATCATATAATCTTTAAAAGTGATAGTTTTTTTTTTGTGTCTTTTTGTTGTGGCTAGCATTTCTAGCTATCTTACATATTACTACTATATCATATAGTAGTAATGATAATGGACATCTTTGCTTTACCCTTGATTTTACTGGAACAGTCTTTAACTTTTCTCCATTAAATATAGCATTTACTCTTGGTTATAGATAAAGACAAATCCATTTATTCTCCAGCTCTCTGGTTCTTTTTTTCTTTTTCTTTAAAAAAAATGGAACCAAGCATTGGATTTTATCAAAAGCCTCTTCAGCAATTGTTAACATACTAATGTGTTTTTCATGATTTTTATTACTAATGTGATCCATTATATGTATAGTTTTCATAATGTTGAACCGATCCTACATTCTTGGTACTAACTCAACTTGGTCATTGTATATAATCTTTTAATTATGTTTGTGTAGCTTCTTTGTTAATATTTTTGCATAAAAGTATTGGGTATATTGGTCTGTAGTGTTTTTTTTAACAGCTGCTTTGTCTCTCCCTGATTTAGGTATCAAGACTATATCCGTATCTTAAAAAAAGATTGGAAGGATCTCTTATTTTTGTGAACATTTTATGTAATATTAGAATTAATTGTTCTTGAATGTTTCATTGAGGAGCCATTGCATTCCAAGCATGAGCAAGTCTTTGAAAGTAAGATGATATAGCAGATAGTATACTGAATTTGGGTAATTGTAGGACAGTTTTGAGTAGTAGAAATGAGTCTAGAAAGGTAGGTAGGAGCCAGATTTTAGAAAGATTTAAATGCCAGACTGAGGAATTTCCATTGTATGTTAAAAGCACAAGTATGTGGTGAAGACACTGCATGGGGGTCACCGAATTTTTGAGTACAAGACAGACAGGGTCAGATCTGCTTTAGGAAGACTAAGTTTGCAGCTATGTGGAGGGGGGGGAGATGGAGATGACAGAAAAAAGATCATTAGGAAGCCATTAAATAATCTAGGTAAGAGTTGCTTAGGTCCTTAAGTAGTGGCCCTGCGAATGGAGAGAAGGAAATAGATATGAGAATCTTGTGGATGTAGAATCAGCAAAATTTGACAAATGATTGAATTTAGGGAATTAAGGAAAGGAAAGCATCACTCCAAAGATGGGTAGCCTTGGAACCGGGTAGGTTCATTAGAGGTCTTCAGATAGAGGCAAGATAACCACTTACTGAATCTATGGTAGAAGGACATTTCAAGTTTAAATTGGACACTAGATGGTACTTTCCAACTATACCATTCTGCTCTTACAGATTGAGAGTTATGTTACCAGTCTGGAAGTAAAGATGTCTCTCTAAGAATGGCACTGTGGAACTGTATGATCAAAGGTAGCAGCAGGAGACAGTAGCTATGGCGATGATGAAATACATGTTGATTAAGAGAAATGGATGGCAACCATGGGAAGACCAAAGCAAGAAATAGGCTGAGTGATTGGCAGATCTGATGCAGTACCTATACTTGCCATGAGACCAACAATTACAATACATTCATGCTGTTAATAGTTACTCTAAACTTTTCCTATGGCTGGTGTAAATTTTCTGGGGCTGAGCACTAAACCATTTTGGCAGGACAAGGTTAAGAAATAGTATTTATCAGGACTGCTGGCTGATCACTGACCCTTATTGCATTCATTTAGGTGATGGTGGGAAAGAATGCTAAACTTTTCTATGAACTATACATACTTTAAAGCGACTTTGCTATAAATATTGCTGTCTTTTTAAAAAGATTATATTTTAGCATTTTATTTTTTAAGTTCAAGAACAGGCTATCTAACAATACAACAGCAATGTTAAGAACAATAATTAAACTTTATAAAGAGTCAAAGATGAACTCATAAGGAAGTAGAGGTGGAGGAGAAAAGAATTTACTAGGTTTCTAGAAGACAGGAAGACCAGATTCTCAGGTCTTCTCATTTGTCTATATTTGCTCTAGAGAGGAGTTAATCCAGAATTCTGAGTCCTTGTCCAGGGTAGAAGAGGAAATCAGGGAATTTATATGAATTTCATAGTTTCTATTTTAGTTTTTATTTTAGCAAAATAAAAATGGCCAGTCAAAATCATAATATCCAGCCAAATCTGGGTTAGGATTCTCCTTGGATCAGTAGCATTTCTTCTTTTAATGGAATTGATGTTTTGAATTTTAATATGTTCTATCTGGTACATTTCAGCTCTTATGAAACATTCTTTTTTGGTAAATTTTTTTTGTTAAAGAATTAATTCTTTTCTCACTTCTCTAGCCTCTTACACTTTGCTTCTATTTTTTTCTGATATGCATCCAACTTGTAGGCTATCTGCTCAAGAACTGCTTCATGTTCCCCAATGAAAACAAACTGATCCAGCTAAGGCTACTTCTGGTTTAAGTCCTTTAGTTTTGTACTAATGTTCACTGCAATATTTTTCTTTTTGAGATATTTTGGACTGGTCAATTTGTTCATATTTTCTAGAAGTTTGAGATATTCAGTGATGACTGTTAGCTCACCAGTCTAGTACATGGTCTTTTTGGAGATTGGGTCCTGGAACAGCCCCAACATGTTCACCTCAGTGAGCCCTGTGGCCTCCTACCATTTCCATCACTACCACTGGTATCATTTAGGCTAGGGAAAGGTGGAATGGGAAAGGAGAGAATGGAAGAAAGGAAAGGGAGAGTAGAGAGAAGGAGGGATGGAAGGAGAAGGGAGAAGAAAAGAGAAGAAGATGGGTAAGGAAAGAAAGAAGAGGAAGGAGAGGGAGGAGAGAGAAGAAAAGGGGGAGGAGAAAAGAAGGGGAGAAGAAGAAGAAGGAATGGGCAAAAAG
Source organism: Gracilinanus agilis (assembly GCF_016433145.1). Classification (NCBI taxonomy): domain Eukaryota; kingdom Metazoa; phylum Chordata; class Mammalia; order Didelphimorphia; family Didelphidae; genus Gracilinanus; species Gracilinanus agilis. Next base: position 247,421,991 of record NC_058131.1, read on the forward strand.
ATGAGGAGAAAAAAGAGAAGGGCAAAGAGACCTGAAGGTGGTAGGAAAAGAGCCTATTGTTGTCTTAAATAAATACGTTGTGCTTAAAAACTCTGGAAGCTTTAAGTAGTTTGTAAACATGGAGAGGACTGCCTCGCCTGAGAGCTATGTTAAAATGAACTAGATTTTGATTATTATTATTTCCAGTAAGAGATTCTAGATAGGGATATGAGGAAAGAAATGGAATATTGAGAATCTTTAAGGCTGATCTTTAGTTGAAGTGCTTGTTTGAGTCTTTCTTGACATTTGGGTTGTGTATTATCCATTATTATATATACAAACATATAAAATATAATAACCCAAATTTGTATTTGAAAAGCCCTTGAAAAAATTTTTTTATTTCATTTTCAACTTCTAATTTTTCCTACCCCAGCTATTAAGAAAGCAAGAGAAGCAAAACTCCTGTTAAAAATATGTGTAGTTAAACAAAATAAGTTCCTGCATTAACCATGTGCTTTCTGCCTCCTCTGATGCCCCAAACTATACACTGTCCATCTATTCTTTATCTTACAGGTGGGTAGCATGTTCCATCATGAGTCCTCTGGAACTGTGGTTGGTCCTTATTTTGATCAGAGTTCTAAGTCTTTCAAAGTTGTTTGTATTTACAATATCATTATTATTTGTTTATTTATATTATATTTTATTTTTTAACCAATTACATGTAATAGAAAATTTCCACACAAGTTTTCCCAAGTTATTTGATCAAATTTACCTTCTTTCCTCCCTTCCCCATCCTGGTTCTGGTAGGCAATTCAATCTGTGTTATATGTGTACTATTACGCAAAACATATCTCCATATTGTTCATTTTTGTGAGTAACCTTATAAAACCCAAACCCCAAAACATAAACCCAAATAAACCATTGAAAAGTCTTATGTTTTCTTCTGCATATTGACTCCAGCAGTTTATTTGGAAGTGGAAAAGTCTTTGGAGAACCTTGAGAATTCAATCCTTTAGTTTTGCAGATAAAGAAACTAAGATCTAGAAGGGTAAAATGACTTGTCCATGGCCATAGTAAGGGTCAGAGCCATAATCTGAAACTGTGTCTTCTTTCTCCAATTCCCAGTACTCTTTTTGCATACCATGAATTATTGCAACCATTATTATCATCATCACCAGTAGCAGCTTATTGAATAATAGATAATTTTAGGGATAGGCTGAGGGAAAATTGTAGCCTAAGTAAAGTTTGTATTTGACATTTCCAGTATTTCCTATTGCTGGTTGTGAGGGTATGTATTCAAACTCAGGGCAGGGAAGGGACTGAAGAGGGAAGTGTATGCTAATGGAGATGTATGGTAGCAATACAGCCCACATCCTTCTCTGATATTATATTAGAGCCAAGGTGGCATTCTATTTTCCATCTTCTGCCTGCTCTGAGACCACAGAGGGAATTAGAGTGCTAGTTCCTGATATGAAAATGTTGGCATGGAAATGTCCTTAAATAACTTGCTAATATAATAAAGGACTCAAAGAAAGCCTGGGACTTAAATTAAAGCAGGCTTTTTATTGAACCTGGATCATTTATATGGTTTTTGAAATGTATTCAAGTCCCAGAGCTCATATTAATGGAACAGAATGCTACAGAAAGGGTGAGAAATGAAGATCCTGTTGGGTCAGCATATATGTCTAGCCATAGCACATAAAAGGAGTTTATAAAAGTCGAGTAATAGGAAATAAAATTTGTGTTAATGAGGCTATCTTTGGGATGTGTCAGAGGTAGAACAAGGTTAGGTAGCAACAGTAACCGACTTAAAATTTTCCATGCTGCAGAGGAAGACTCATGGTTGAAACATAATGAATATCCTTTTTTTCCCCTTTAATCAAGGTTTTTCTCTGTTTATGTTTCTTTTTAGCAGATAAAAGAAATATGATTATTTTTTCACACAACTAATTTTGACTCAGTCTGACTTGCCTAATGGCAAAATGTTTTTAGATATGTGTCCTAGACCACTTGCTTAAGGGAGGAAAAAAAAACTCTCTTTAACTTAAGAAGTTGACTGACCAAGCTAAAGGGAGGAGAGAAAGAGGAATGAGAAGTGAATGCTAAAGGCCTCCAGAAGAACAGTTCCATGTGTCCCACATACTCCTTCTTGTCTTTCCTTAATGGTATTCTAGATAACCTTTGAGGATCTGCTCAGAGAGTTAGACTGAGAGCTAAAGTGATGGTTTCATTTGTTGAAATAATGGAAGAGTCAACATTATACATTTTTCTTATGGCAAATGAAAACACTAGTTGTAGGATTACTATGTGCTGGGTGTATTAACTCTCTTAAAGAAGCCTTTACAGGAGGTCCTAGGTTCAAACCCGGCCTCAGCCACTTCCCAGCTGTGTGACCCTGGGCAAGTCACTTGACCCCCATTGCCCACCCTTACCACTCTTCCACCTAGGAGCCAATACACCGAAGTACAAGGGTTTTAAAAAAAAGGAGCCTTTAATGGAAAGGAAGAAAAAGTTGCTCAAATAACACTGTGTATCATGTACAGACATAGGAAGAACATGTGGAATTTGTCAGTTGGATGAATGCTCTCCATATATCCATCTATGACTTACATGACTCCTAGGAAATTGCTTATATATTTAGGGATGAGTGGGAAAGCTCAGAAACCTGATTGTTAAATTTCCAGTATGGGCATTTACATTTCAAAAATCATCAAACCCTTTAAATCAGGCCTTGATTTATTGTTCTGTTGACTCTCTAGATGTAAGAAAGTGATGGAGAAATGTTAATAATGCAGTCACATCTAATAAAAGTGGGTTGAGTGTGTAGATTAGAAAACCATTTGTTAAACATTTTTTCAGCACACCTCTGCTTATAATAAAGAGGTTAGTTCTTTTGCTCAGTCACACACTGTCAGAGGCAGGGTTTGAACATATTTTCCCCTCTGGCTCTGAGTCAATGGAATTCAATGGAAAGAGCACTGACTTTGGAGTTAGAGGACCTGAGTTTGAATCCTGCTTCTGATGCTGACTACAGTTATGCCCTTGGGCAAATCACTTAACCTCCCTGAGTCTTACTCACTTTCCTCATCTGGTTGAACTAGAGGTCTCCCAGGCCCCTTCCAGCTCCAAATCTGTGATCTCTCCATTATGTAATACTATATATATGTTATTTTCATGTCATATTTAATGTGTTCATTTAACCTTGCTGGCATGTGGTGTGAAGGCAAAGAGGTTTTTAAATCTGATTTTCGTCTTGTCACAGATCACCTCCTTCAGCATCACATTCAGTATCTTTGCCTTTTCTCCTTTGGTCCAAGGGGTCAGCAATGGCTACTCCATAAAGATCTCCAGCTGGAAGGGATTGTAAAAATGGATTTATAACATGTCAGATATGGAAGGAAAAATCAGAGGATGTCTAATCTAGCCCATTCTTTTTATAAGTGAGGTACTAAGGCTCATAGAGATGTGATTTGGCTAAAGTCACACTAGTAGATAATGGTATAATTAGGACTAGAATTTGAACCCTGGACCTGTGTATCTTCCATGACACCATACAGCCTCTCCTAATAGAAGAGCTACAAAGGACAGATGGGAACTCACTGAATTCAAGCCCTCCATTTTGCAGAGAAGGAAACCAAACTCCAGGAAGGCGAAGTGATTTGCCTTAGGGTACCCAAGTTACTCAAATGGGATTTGAACCCCTAGTTTTCTTACTTCAAGGTCACCATTCTTTCAATTTTCCATAGTATCTCACATGAGGTTTTGTTTATCAAATGTTTGCTTAGAAGATATGGCACTATAAGAGTTAAACTATAACTTTACTCTGAACTTTTAGGTTTTTTGTTTGTTTGTTTGTTTGTTTGTTTTTTTTTTTTTGTGGTTATGTTCTCCAGTGAGATATCCTCCAACCTAGCAAGATTTACTCACTTTGCTTCAAATAGAGAGAGGGTAATCTTCTTCATGTCTTTTCCTAAGTTGCTTAATATTATTTTAGGCTTGAAAAGTCCTTACTATCAAAGGAGAACAACAACTGTTCTCAGGGGTTTTCTTTTGCTTCTTAAAATAAATGAGGATGAATAGACCTAGTAAAAGAGTAGAAAATGACATAAAGGAAGGAAATGTTTTTGTTGTTTGCATCAAGTAAAGGCCTCACACTGTAAAATTGCCTCTGTCCTCTTTCCTTTGTATCTCCCCACAGAGCCCAGTACTGACTGTTTTCTCTACAAAGTGGGTGGACGCACAGTGAATGTTGGTGAGTGTGTGGCTGATGAAAAGTTATGGAATCAAAGTATGTGAAGGAAAAAATGTGAAATATGTTGATCCTCAGTGGGATGGTGTTCCTGCTTCCCTTCTTATAAAAGCAAATAGACCAGAAGGATAATGAAGAAAACAAGATTTGCCTGAAAGAATAGGAAGTGAAATTAACTTTGAAAGCTCCCATCTTGTACATAAAATTGTGATTGACTTCACTAAGGAGGTTTTCAGCTGGATGTGAAGATCTCATAGATCTCAGTGAAGAAAGAAGATTGGAATTAGAAGCAAATATCCAATATCATAAAAAAGGTAATTTCTTTAAAGTCTTAAAGACCTTGGAAAAGAATACTTTGATTTACACCTATTGATGAATGATCCCATCCACTGTTGATAACGTACCACAAAAGGAATTATGTTAAGATAATAGTCAATCAGTCTCTGATATATGTAATTATGATTTCCCTAGTTCGGATTTTATGAAGTCATTTGAATTCATACAATAGTGTTACTTTGACATTTAATTTGATATTTATGCAACAATAGTAAAAAAATAATTATGTTCTACTTGGAAAATATTCAGAATCCACATCTTGGCACTCCTTACTGCCATGTGAACATCAAAGTGCACATACGTGAAAATAATTGCTGAGGCAACACACATAATCACAATGACAACAATGAATGTGTCAAATGAACATTTTGTCAAAATAGTAATTTGTCTGTTTCTTTGCTAATATGTATAATTATTCATTGTCAAAAAGTATTCTTAAAATATTAACAGGTAGGTTGTCAGAGCCGCACAGTGGTTTAGCCTCTGAACTTGTAGTTAACTTTAATCCAAACCCTTAACATTTGGGATTTTCCTGTGTAGTGTGTCCTTTTACCTGGTATAAGGTAAACTACAATTATACTCTGGACCTAAATCATACATTTGAAACCTGTGATCAGGAAGTTTGAGGGTAAACACTGACAGTACTTTCTGGAGAGAGTATTCTCCTCCTATAGAGACTGTACTTTAATCAGTGTTATGTGAGGTTTCTAGATAGCACCTGATGTGATGTTACATATTTCTTATGGGGGCTCAGCAGATCATAATTGTTAAAACAAATTTCATAGTCTTGGAGCTGGGATTACCTGAGATTTTGGAGCAGGTTTTAAGTTTTCTTCTGTTAAGGGTTAGGCAGATATGTAAGTTGAATTTATCCTGTTTTGCCATGCCATGACACCCCACAAAAGGCCACGTATAAAAGATATTTTCTTTCAGCATCTCACCTGAGAAGAAAAAGTCCTTTTTCCCTGGGAGGAAGTAGTCCTAAGAGAATTATGGTTTTCCCTTGACCCTCTACAAAGAGAGTAGAAGGCTTTTGGCCTGGTAGAATAAGGCAATTATCATGGCTTTGCAGTCAAAAGATGGGTTCAAGGGGGCAGCTGGGTAGCTCAGTGAATTGAGAGTCAGGCCTAGAGACGGGAGGTCCTAGGTTCAAATCTGGCCTCAGACACTTCCCAGCTGTGTGACCCTGGGCAAGTCACTTGACCCCCATTGCCCACCCTTACCACTCTTCCACCTATGAGCCAATACACAGAAGTTAAGGGTTTAAGAAAAATAAAAAAAAAATAAAAAAAAAAAAAGATGGGTTCAGATCTCCAATATTTACTGAATAATATGAGTTTGTGTAAAAACCTTCTAGGCCCTGAGTTCCCTGTTCTGTAAAATGGGAGGATTATATGGCTTTCGAGGTCCCTTCAAGCCCTAGAGCTATAATGTAATCTTATTTATAGAATCAAATATGTCCAACATAGGTCTCTGAGTTTGCTCTGGCTTGCTAATTTGCTCTATGATCTTGGGGAAGTCAATTAATTGCTTGATCTGTATCTCATTGTTTTTTGCATTTATCAAATGGGATAAAAATACCTGTGTTGTCTCTTTTATTAGGCAGTTTAAAGATGAAGTACACATCAAACAATAAATGAGATTCTTTGAAAAGTACAAATTTCTGTTTAACAATGGGTTTGTATTAATCTAGTTATTATGATCATTATATTTTGCTTACCTGTACTAAAATTCATTAGTTTAAATGAATCCATCCTATTTAACTTTGTATACAGAAGAATTAAACATTTCCCTTTTCCCTTTGGTAGCTTCTTGCAGATATTTTAACTCTTGTATTTTGTTCATGTATCCAGTTTCCCCTCCATTGGGGATGCCCTGAAAATTATCCCAGGTTTGAGGCACACATGGGTCTCAGAACCACAGCTTATGAATTACACTGATATTTCTTTTTATCAGAACAATCAAAGGATGTACTAGTTTAAAGCAAAAGACTAATTAAGCAGCATAACAAATAAATGAGAAGGAAAATTTCTTCCCATATATACAAGGGTACTTTCTTCCACAGATTCCCATAATACCAGTTGGTGAGGGAATATATATATATATATATGTATATATATAAAATATAATATATATCTAAATGCACACATACATGTATGTATGTGTGTATTCATACACATATCTATATCAGTGTATGTATGTATGTATATATGTATGTATGTATGTATCCATCCATCCATCCATCCATCCATGTATATTTAGGGGCCTAATTGGTCTTTTCCTACCACTAACCAGTGAATGCTTTCAAAATGAGTGTTTTTTGTGGTGTCAATTGCTACAACAAAAAACAAAAGATAATCTTTCCCTCTTTTGCCTCCCCCCACAAAAAACTGATTCGGCTGAAGATAAATTTAGTGGGATAAAATTTGAAACTGTGTTTGTTTAGTCCCTGTTCTCAAATGGGCAGAAACATAGCAGCTGAAAAATAGATTCCAGAATGCTTTCAGAGCTGGACATATTTCTTCAGGCCTACTGGACGGTCTCTGACTCCATCGTTGATATCTTTCAATCTAAGCATTGACTATTTGTATGCAGTTCTTCAAAGTCTGAAGCAGTTCAAAGGTGAGATTTTGTCCTTCCTTCATATATAGAAAGGGTTTCATTTCCTCATGTGGGATATGAGGTTCATTTCTCTAACTTTTCCCTTCTTAAAACTATGAGCTTAATGTTCATTAACAAACAAAAACATGAACAATAAAGAATAAGAAAGAGGCTTATATGAGCAATTGAACATCCATTGTATTCAGCTAAGATGCTAGTAGACAGGCCAATATACAATAGATAATTTTATACTCTAGATATACACTAAGACTTTAGGGACATCCTATATATTAAATGTAACAGAGTAATAAGAAATCTGAGCTATTTATTTTCCCTTCTACACTTATTTCTGGTTTTCTTCTATACGTTATAATCATTTTATTGACTTTTTGAGTGTGACTATACCACTACCTTTTAATCTTCCACCTCACACCTCATCCCACATTACTGAGTAGAAGCCTTCCCTTGCAACAAATATGGATAGTTAAAAAAACTGTATGCTTGCATTATCTTAGTTTTTTAGGATGAAATAACTATATTGACCTGATTGGTAATTTCTGAGGACACATATTTCGCTGGGCATCTCCAGCCCATTACTTCTCTGTCAAGAGGTGGGAGATATATTTCATCATCAGGCTTTTGAAGTCATTGATTCTCACTACTTTGATCAGAATTCTGAGATCTTTCAAAGTGCCTTTTCTTCATAAAAAGACCATTGAAATTATGTAAGCTTTTTTTTTCTGGGTTTTGCTCATTTCATTCTATATTAGTATGTATAAGACTTACTGTGTTTCTCTTAATCCATCAATATTCATCATTTCTTGGTGTTCAGTGTGATAGTCCAACAGTTTCCCCTACTTCCAAGTCCTTTATTAGGGCTTCAATGTCAAGAATCACTGGGTCACTTTTACCACAAATTAGAGTTAAACCCTCCCCCCATTTACACATATGTACATACATTCATATTATAGTATAATTTTTTTCTGACCAGTAATATACATGATGAAGTGTATTTGTATACAAGGACTGCATACATGTTATTGATATGATAAAGAATAGAAGCTTTACTTACTTTTTGTAAATATCATTAAACAAGAAGAGCCATCAATTTGCTTTCCTTATGTGGTAGATTTAGATTAGTTTTAACCAAAGGAACCAGGCAAACAAAGGGAATTTTCTATTTGATAGGGATGGGAATGGAGGAGAGGGATCTGATTCACTCTTGCACTGCTCAGTAAACATAGGGAAGAAAAAGGCATCTTTAATAAAAGTAAAATTACATATTTAAATGTACATGAATATAAGCACAAATATAAATATGCAAATGCACATATATACATATATAAACAGCACTGTTATTGAATTATAAAACCAGGTCAGTGTAAATATACACACATGGCATACATATATATAACTATCATACATACATAACACATATGTACACAATACACAGCACCCATTAAAGATATATACTTGTATATAAATGCATACTTGTATACGCATGTGTATATTTACATGTATCCATAAATATATGCATATGTTTCAGATCAGTGACATAGTGGATACAATGATAAGCCTAGAGTCAGGAAGATGAGTTTAGTTCTAGTCTGAACACTTACTAGCTGTATGATTTTGGGCAAGTCACTTATCCTTGGTCTGTCTCAGTTTGTTTATCTATAAAATGGGGATAATAGCCCCTAACTCTCAATTCGTTGAAAAGATAAAATGAAAAGAATATTTCTAAAGTATTTTGCAAATCATAAAGTGTTGTATATGTTGTATAAGTGTTAGCTGTTATACAAACACATACACACAAAAATACCTATATTTGGGTTTTTAATGAGGATGATATTCCAAGATTTTTCAGTGAAAATGATCTTTCCTTGGAGATTGTTTAGAAAGGAGGAAGGGACATTGATAAACATTTCCTTGATCAATTATTTTAGGGAACAGGATTATTGTCAATCAATCATTCCATTAGGTGGTTATTTAAGCAGATGAAAATGTTATAAAAAAGAAAAAAAGAAAGTAAGTGACAACACTTACTATTTATTGCTGCTTTTAAGAAGGGCTGGGTGAGTCTGGAATGTGGGAGGCTCGACTTATAGTTTTAGTGCTGGAAGGAACCTTGTCTAGTTCCTGATTTTTTTGTTTGTTGTTTTTGTTGTTGTTTTTTACATTCAAGGAAACAAAGTCAGATAAGCTAAGTAGTATATTCAAGGTCATGTCAATTCAACTTAATGAACATTTTAAAAATACCTACTATGTGCCAGGCATTGTGCTAAGGATGGGGATTTAAATAAGGAAAAGAAAGTCCTTGCCATCAAGGAGCTTACAATCTAAAGGGGGAAGACAATAAAAAGAAGCTGGAAAAGGGAGACAGGGTGGGCACCAGGGGGCTATCACATTGGAGGGGTATGGCTCTTATTTCGTGGAGTTCAGACCAAATAGAGCTGCAGATGGAAAGGTCACACAAGTATGAAGTAGCAGAGTTGAGCTTTGAATCTTGGTACTACCCTAGCACTTTTTTTCATTGTGCCATGATGAGGCCATTTTGAGAACAGATAGATAGCCTAGAACTAGAAGACAAACGGTTTAACTGGGGAAATTTTTTTTTTAAGGGGAAGGTTATTATCTTAGGATTTATTTTTATGCCCTTCCATTTACATCTCAACCTTTTTCTAGGGATAAGTATTTAGAATCTTGTAGAACAAATCACATACATTTTATTTTAATATTTTATTTATTCATTATTTTAATATAATAATATATTTAATTTACTATTTTAATGTAATAATATATCTTATTTATTATATTTTATTTATCATATTTTATTATATATACAATATATTATATATGATATATATTCATTTATTTCCCTGTATCTATGAGATGAACAGGCAGACAAGTTGAAAAAACTTAGGAAAGTCCAACTAAAACATATTCTGAACACAGATGGCCAAGGAATACATGTGGAAAAGGTGGACTTTTAGGGCAACCCATGCTCTTAGAGAGTCCTTGCTGGAATTCCTCTATGCTTTCACTATTGAGTTCCTCAAAGAGCTGCTGAGGTCATATGCTGTTGGGTGATGTCATTGAATTGAGAGTTGCTTTCTCAACAGGGATCATCTGCTGTCATCTCTGCTATATGGCTCTCTGCTCTTTCTCTGTTCCTGTCAACTTTTGGTACTCTGCTGAACTGCAGTGTCCATGCAATTTTTTCAGAATAGGAGGCTGCCTCTCAGTTCTTTTAAATCCTAACGCCAGGACCAATCAGCCCAGAAGAAGCAGATGCAACACAACGCCCTCCACTTCTCTGTGCCAGACCTCCTGCTCACGAGCTCAGATGCTGTCTGGAGGACCCAGCAGAAGCAGATGCTATGGGAAACTTCTCCCCCAACCTTCCTACGTTTGCTTTCTTCTTTGGCTAGACATTGATTCCCCCTCCAAGCAGGGAGCCAAAAGTCTCTATTCTATTTTAATTCAAGTAAGCTTCCTCCTTTCCAGTGGTGATAGGCCTCTCCATTCTGAGGTGTTTTGGGGGACCTTTCCCTACTTAAAAAAACCCCTTACTCTTTGTCTTAGAATCAATATTGTGTATTGGTTTTGAGGCAAAAGGATGATAGGGGCTAGGCAATGGGGATTGAGTGATTTGCCCAGGGTTACTTACACAGGAAGTATCTGAGGCCAGGTTTGAACCTGGAATCTCTCATCCCTCTGCCCGCTTCTCAATCCACTGAGCCACCTAGCTTCCCCCTCCCCTTCTTTTTTCAATAGATATTCCTTAGATTCTGGTCAATTGTGATCATAGCCCAAATTTAATTCAGTGTAAAATTAAATTGTGCCACTAGGTAAGTTCATTCTACCCTAGAGATTTTTCTAGTAGTTATCTTAACAATTCAGATGGATCAATAAATATGATTAAAAAACCCTATTTTATTTTAATTTTTGTTAGTTAACAATGATTCATTTTCTTTTCCACTCACCCCTCCCCACTACCACTGGTGGGGGTCGGGGGAGAGATAAAATCCCTGGTAACAAATAGCATAATGATTTAAAGCAAAATGAATTCTCTTAATGTCTTTGTCCAAAAATATGAGTCTCACTCTGCATATTTAGTCCACACTCTATATCAGGGAGTGTTGTTTTTTTTTACCACAGACAATTTCATATTGATCTAGGAAACAGATTAAAATGAAATATATAAATATATAATGAACAGCACTTCTTTTTCATTTCTTTTTCAGAAAAGAGGAGAAAAGGTGATAAGAATGACACTATTTTAGACCTTTTAACAAACAATTTAATTGTTGTATTTTAAATATAAATCTTTGCCTGACAACCAGAAAATTGACATACTATTAGAGGGTTTGGACCACATTCATACTGATGTTCTTATTCTGAGTGGATCTAACAAAAGTTGGAGTTTAATGGAGGAATGGCTTGTAGTTTTTTCTTTGGGTGGCAAATAAAGGAGTTGGTTAATTTGGTTTCATCATACTGCCAAGGGAAACAAGAAAAATACTATTTCATAGACTGCTTGGCTATTTCACCTTGCTGTTCTTATGGTAAATTAGGCAGAGAGAGCACCATGAAGTTAGCTGTCCCTTATATTCCAATATCTGTATCCAAGGGTGTAGAAACCTTGAAATGAGCCAATATACACAGTAATACTTAAGGACTTCAATATAAAGGTGGGTACAGGTTAGATCAGCAAAATATAGGTTGGAAAATATGGTTTAAGAGTAAGAAATGAAATAGGACAAAGGATTGTGTATTATTCAGAAGCTGAAGACCTGTGTGTTGTGAAAATTTTTTTCCCATAAAATGAAATGGAACATCCAGGATATGAATACTAAGCAATTGTCACTAAATAAGTTATTTCTTAATAGAAAAGACGTAACTCATGTGGGATTTATTTCAGAATCAACTATCTGTGTGGCCATATTGTTGATTGATTAGAGGAAAGACTAAAGCTAATATTGAATTAGAAGACAGGATAAAGATGAGAAGACACTGTGTATAGTTACAACAACTCATATCCAGCTGATTTAAATGAGCTATTGATAATGAAAAATAGATAAAAATAAAGACATAGATTGGAAATTTCTCTTTCTTAGAGAAGTTTAACTGGTATAAAACAGTTACAACAACAAGAATGTCTAACGCTCAGATACTGCCTTAAGTCAACAAAAATTTGATCTCCTTGACAAAGAGAAACATGATCCTTACGAGACCACACAGAAGATTTGGCTGATGAAATCCCAAAGCAGACTTTGGAGCATGCATAGGTATTTTGAAATTGTTTCCAGTCTCCTAACTATGAAATGAAGAAGGAATTTTTTGATTACAAAAAGGTTTTTAGAGCTGTATTGGGGGAAAGAGGAATGAAATAAATGAAAGGATAGTATGATAGCTTGGGGTGGATGGGATAATGATAACCAATAATAGAGGAAACAACATTAATTTTGCTTCTGTTTTCTCTGCCAGGGAGACAGATCTTAGGCCTGGTAAGGACAGAATGAAAATCACTAGGAAAATGCTAGGGAATTGTGATCCAATATAAATAAGGAGGATCATAAAAGAGCATCTATCTGTTGTTAATTAATTTATGTCACAGTTCCAGATGAACTAGGATAATTAAAAAACTGGCAGTCATATCTACTGAGCTACTATTTGTTTGTTTGTCATTTATATATTTTACATATTATGGAATTAAACAAGCAAATGTAAGACAGTACAAATATTTTATACCCATTCTAAAGGTGAAGAAATGTAAGTGATTTTTAAAAGTTCAAGAAGAAGAGCAGAATTGTCAAAAGACTAGAGAAGGGCAAAATTTCTCCCCATTTTTTCAGAAAAGGGAAGACAACAGAGCTTTCAGAGGATAAGTGAGCTTGACCATTATTCTTGGCAAAATTCTAGATTAGCAATGGAATGGTTAATAAATATTTGGAAAGGGTTGGTAATGGCTTCAAAAACAATAAATAATACAAGAGTGCTCTGTTTACCCTGCTTTTAAACAAAGTAACTACTAGCCTGGTAGATTTAGGAATCAATCAGTCCACAAGAATTTAAATTCCTTTTAAGACCAAGAAAGAGATAGAGAACATTACAAAATGTAAAATGAATGACTTTGATTATATCAAATTAAAAAGTTTTCATACAAACAAAACCAATGCAACCAAGATTAGAAGAAAAGCAACAAACTGGGAGAATTTTTTTATAATGAAACTCTCTGACAAAGGTTTAATCTCCCAAATATATAAGGAACTAAGTCAATTATATTAAAAATCAAGCCATTCCCCAGTTGATGGGAAAGAGGTAGTTTTCAGATAAAGAAATCAAAACTATCAATAAGCACATGAAAAGTGTTCTAAATCTTTCATAATTAGAGAAATGTAAATCAAAACAACTCTGAGGTACACCTCACACCTAGAAGATCGGCCAATATGACAGTAAAGGAAAATAATAAATGTTCAAGGGGATGTGGCAAAATTGGGACATTAATACATTGCTGGTGTAATTGTGAATTGGTCCAAACAGTCTGGAAGGCAATTTGGAACTATGGTCAAAGGGCTTTAAAAACATGTTTTCCCTTTGATCCAGACACACCACTGCTGGGTTTGTACCCCAAAGAGATAATAGGGAAAATTACTTGTACAAGAATATTTATAGTTTTTCTCTTTGTGGTGGCAAAAACCTGGAAAATGAAGGGATGCCCATCTATTGGGGAATGGCTGAACAAATTGTGGTATCTGATCGTGATGGAATACTATTATGCTGAAAGGAATAATGAACTGGAGGAAATCCATGTGAACTGGAAAGACCTCCAGGAACTGTTGCAGAGTGAAAGGAGCAGAACCAGGAGAACATTGTACACAGAGACTGATACACTGTGGTAAAATTGAATGTAATGGACTTCTGTACTGGCAGCAATGCAATGACCCAGGACAACCCAGAGGAACTTAGGAGAAAGAACGCTATCCACATCTAGAGAAAGAACTATGAGAGTAGAAACACAGGAAAAAAACATGTGATTGCTCATGTAGTTCGACAGGGATATGATTAGAGTTTTGATGTTAAAGGATCACTTTATTGCAAATATGAATAACATGGAAATAGGTTTTGAACAATGATTCATGTATAACTCAGGAAATTGCTTGTCAGCCCCGGGAGATGGGGAGGGAAAAGAGGGGTGGTTCATGAATCATGTGATCATGGAAAAAGATTCTAAATTAAAAAAAAAAGAATTTAAATTCCTGTTTTGTGCCAGGCACTGTCCAAGGTGCTGAGGAAAGAAGTATGAAAAAATGAAATAATTCCTACTCACCACAAGTTTACTTTCTAATGGAGAAGACAATAAGAACATTTAAAAAATATATCCAGCATAGGGATAAATTTAGTAAATATAAATATCTACCAAATAATAAAATAAAATGTAATGAGAGGGAGGGCACTGGAAGAGAAGGAATTTGGAAAACAATAAAAAAATGAAACTGGGAAACTAAAATAATGATAGTGCCTTTAAAAATAAAAGAGAAAGGTTGGCGGGGGGGGGAATTTTTAAATGGTTTAATTTTTGATGTGACAAGATTAAGATGTTTCCAGAGCATCTAATTTGAAACATCTACTAGGCCAATGATGATGTGGAACTGAAAGTTCTGAGGAGATACTGGAACTGAGTGTATAGAGAATGGGAATCATCTGTATAGAAATATTAATTAACCCAATGAAATCTAATGAGGTTACCAAGAAACAGAGTAGAAAGAAGAAGAGAAGGCCTAGGAAAAACCTTTAGGGAATGCTTACAGTTAAATGATATAATATGGATGATAAGCCAACAAAGGAGACTGAGGAGGAGCCAATGGTTCCCAAACTTTTTTGGCCTACTGCCCCCTTTCCAGAAAAAATATTACTTAGCGCCCCCTGGAAATTATGAAACTATTTATTGAACTCAGAATAGAATGTAATGCAAAAAAAGTGTGACCATCACCGCCTTCCTGGATCGCTGCAGCACCCACCAGGGGGTGGTAGCACCCACTTTGGGAATCACTGGACAGATAGGAGGTGAATCAGGAGAGGGTAGTGCCATGAAACAGGAGAGTATCCCAGAGTGGCCAAATTACCAAATGCAGCAGATAGATCAAGAAGGCCCAGGACCTTTCACTTTTAATTAAGAGTTAAAACTAGATTGCAAAGGATTGAGAAATGAGAGAGGATAAGAAATAGAGGTAGTGAGTGTAGACAACTTTTTCAAGGAGTTTGGTTGAAAAGAGTAGAGAAATAGGAGGGTAACTTGAGAGGATAGTAGGACCTAGTTAAGTTTTTTTTTTTTTTTTTTTTTTTTTTTTGGATTGGGGAGATTTCGGCATCTTTGAAAACATTAGGAAAGGAACAATTAATAGGGAATGATGGAAATATCTAGATTTTTGTTTAATTTAAAGTAATTTTAAATTTGTTTTTTCCATTATTTGCATTTCCCAATGTTCCTCTCCATTTTTTACTGTCAGAGCTGCCCTTTGAAATTAAGAATTAAAAAGAGGAAAAAAATAAGTTGAGAAAAAACGTTCATCCTATCAAAAAAAGACTGACATATGCAATGCCTTATACCCATAATTCCCTATTTTAAAGAGTTGTAGAGGTATTTGACTATATTTAATTTTTTATCTTTCACTTTATTTTTAATTATATGCATTTATTTTTATATTCTTTCCCTTTAGCCTCAACTAAAAAGAAAAAAAAAACTTTTTGTAACAAGTATGCATAAAAGAACCCCCCCCCCCCAATTTCCCCATTTTCCATGTCCAAAAAGTATACATTCCAAGAATTGTACTGTACACCACTTCTCTGGCAGGGTGTGGCTAGGATATTTCATCATCTGTATTCTGGAATTATCATTGGCCTTTGTATTTGCCGTAGTTCATAAGTATATTAAAATTGTTTGTCTTTGAAATATTGTTGTTATTTTATAAATTATTCTCCTTGATATGCATACTTTATGGCATCAGATCATGTCAGGTTTCTCTAAAATCATCCTTTTTGCCATTTTTAATAGCATAGTAGTATTCCATTATGTTAATATACCATAATTCAGTCATTCCTCAATTGATGGACACCCCTTTGTTTCTAGTACTTTGCTATTACCAAAAGAGTCACCATAAATATTTTTATGCACATGGACTTTTTCCCTCTTTCATCTCTTTGGGATAGAGGCTTACTAGTGGCTATCTCTGGGTCCAAGGTAGAGTTAAGTAACTTTTAGGGAATAGTTCCAAATCGTTTTCCAGAATGGTTGTACCAGCTACACCCATAGTACATTAATGTTTCTGTTTTCCCTTGACCCTTCTAACTTTTGTTATTTTTTCTTTTTTGTTATCTTTGCCAGCCTGATGGGTATGAGGTAGAAGACCAGAGTTTTTTTCATTTGCATTTTCTAATTATTGCAGGTTTCGAGAATCCCTCCCTCCCATATTTTTCATAACTTAAATTTCTTCCTTTTAAACCCGTACATATTGAATATATTGAACTAGATGGTTCAAAGGCATCTCAAAATTAACTTACTCAATGTGCACCTCATTTTATTTTCTCCAAATTCTCCCTTATTCTTTACTACTATCTAAAGTCCTGTCATCCTTCCAAATCATCCAAGTTTGCAATCTTGGTGTCCTTCTGGATATCTCACCCTCACACACCTCACATGTCCAGTAACCAAATCTTGTTATTTCTTTCTCTATAATATCTCTTAGATGTGTTTTCACACTATTCTCACAGCCACCAAGCTATTTCAGGCCGTTATCATTTCTTACATAGTACTTTGGATTAAATATAAAATTCTTTGTTTGAAATCCAAAGAGCTTTACAACTGATTCCATCTGATCTTTATGGTTTTCTTACATATTACTTACCTCCATGAGCTCTGTGGTCCAGTTATATTTGCTTATTTGCTGTTCCTTGCCCATAACCTTCCATTTTCTATCTCCTATGACATTTTCCTGGCTATTCCTCAGGTTTAAAATGCTCTCTCTTGTCATGCAGATTTATTTCTCTTTTCATCATTTGCTGCTACCCCATTATTGCTCAGGAGTGAGGTGGGTATTGTATTATATTGTATTAATATGGATATACATTTTCAGCTAGATAGAGACAAAATTAAACTTTGTGTGAAAAATTCTTTGAAAATGGGAGAATGTAACTATTTCTTTTTGAATGCTTGGGGTATGTCAACAGATAATTCTAAAGGTCTTCTCCACCTTTTGTTCCTTATTGCTATCACTCATTCATAGCTCGAAAGGTGGAAAGGAACTCAAAGTAGTTAGTCAATAAGGCAAATAACACTTATTAAGTACCTTCTGCATGCTAGGTACTATGTGTGCTAAGCTAAGAGGCCTTATAATCTAATACTAACATTTTAAAATAGAGGAAAGTAAGAACCAGAAAGGTTAAGTGATTTTCTCGAGGTCACACATCTGCGTCAGAAGTGGTGCATACTATAGCTATAGAGATATCTGTTTTTATGCCTTTTTCCCACTAGACTATCCACTCAGTGAGGCATGTACTTTGTCTTACCTAAACTTAATCTTCCCCTGTGTAGGTGCAGTGCTCTGTATGTCGTCAGTGATTAATGTAAATTTATTTTTGTGAAGTTGCTAAATTAAAAATATCGGCTATTTCCATAAAAATCTGTTACAAACTCTTGCCTTGCTGCTCCTCACTACTTGGTTTTTCTCACCTTGTATGTACATGTTAATTTCTTCCTCAGTTATTCCACCATAACCTGAACAACCTTTAAAACAAATCACTGATTCCGAAGGTTGGATATGTCATAATTAACTGGTTATTTTGATGATGAATATGTCATATCTGAAAATAAACTAGTTATCTTCTGAAATTTATTTCCACACACATTATATAAATAAACCAGCAAAGGTGAAGCACTGCATGGATAAACGTGATAAAAAATATATGATGAATTCCGAATCGCAGGGCTCAGGTCTAATATTTAGTCATTTTTATTATATTGTTGGGTCGAAAATGTAAAACAAGACGAGCAGAGGGACTGTTAATACTCCATGGGGTTTTGCCTGTTTTCTGATTGGGGGTAGAAGTAATTCTAGTCTAGAAGCTCTTGAATGCTTTACAAGTAATAGAAACCAAGTGGGAAAAGCATGTTCCATATTTTAATGTTGACATTCTCATAGAAAAAAAATTAAAGATTCAGAATACTTGGCTGTGATTCAGTACCTAAAGACTTCCTGGTGTTTTTCAGAATTCCCTGGAGCCTCATAAATGCTTATGTGCTAGAGGTGCCCATTGTAGCCAGTCACTTATGCCAGTTTATCAAACTAACGAGCCACTGAGTGACGCTATTCCCAGGTTCAACTCCATGAGGGAGGGAAAGTGGAAAACAAAACTGAAATTTAGACAGAATAGTATTCCTAAGGGCTGGGACAACTACAATTTATTAACTCATACACACCAAAGCTTACCAAGAATAATTTTCTTCTTTGAGGTTTTTTCCAACAAATCTTAGGATATTTCATGAAGTATAAACATATAGATAATGCCACATGGTTCTAGTACTAGGTGATACCTATTGATCTAGACTTGAAAAACAGCAGTGCTGGCCCCTTTCACTATTGCAACATATGCAGTATGACTGCAGAATGAATGGCGAGTGCTCTTCTGTGTCAGGGTATTATGCTCTTCTGTTTGTATTTATTAAGGGAGAAGGTCAAGATTTTAAAATCCATTTAATAGATTCATTTTTTTATTGAAAAATGTTGATGATGGCCAAGATTGGGGGAGGTGAAAAAGGGAGATCTTTCGTTCTGTATGTAATTTGTAGCATTAATGTAATTGCCTTATTAATGGGCAAGAACTACACCAGTAAAAAAATGAGGGGAAAAAATGGAGCCTGGATGTTTTTGTTATTCAGTTGTTTCAGGCCTGTCCAACTCTTTATGATCCCATGGACTATAGCATGCCAGTCCCTTCTATCCTTCACTATCTTCCAGAGTCAATCCAAGCTCATGTTTGTTGTATGCATGTATATGCATATGTTGTTCAGTTGTTTTTCAGGTGTGTCCAATTCAACCTTACCATATTTGGAGTTTTCTTTTTTTAAAAAAAATTTTATATGTATTTATTTTGAAAATATTTTTCCATGTTTACATGATTCATTTTCTTTCCCTCCCTCTTCCCTTCCTCCTTCCAGAGCCGACAAGCAATTCCACTGGGTTGTACAAATGTTATCACTCAATACCTATTATCATATTATTCATTTTTGCAATAGTGCAATCTTTTAAAGCCAAAACCCTCATTTGGAGTTTTCTTGTCAAAAATACTGGATTGTTTTACCATTTCCTTGTCAAGCTTATTGTACAGATGAGGAACTAAGACAAACAGAGTTACGTGACTTGCCCAAGGTCACACAACTAGTGTCTGATTGGATTGGAAACATATTGCTTAAAGATTCATGTCATATTTTATTTGATTTGCCATACAAGTTGTATAGAATTTAGTAATGTGGCATCAGAGCAAAGCAGGCTAAATAGTATTAAATAGCTAATAATATAGAGCAAATGAAAGTGTTAATTTATGTTTGCTCTGTGCTGGTCACAATGTTACCAGGGGTTTAAGATGTTTTTGTTTTGTTTTGCTTTTGGTTGAGTATATATCACTCTAAAGGAAATTTATAGAATTAACAAAATTAATTAATTGAGCTTTAATTTTTTATTGGTTTTTAATTAAAATGGTGTTGAATTTTTGACTTTTAAGGTATTTTCTTAAAGGGTAATAAAATGTAGTGGAAAGAACTTTGGCATCTAAGTTAGAAGTCCCTGGTTTAAATCCTGGCCTGGTAACATTTGCCCTCTTTCGCTTTGAGCAAGTCCCTTCTCCATTTTGGCCTCATTTTCCTTAGTTGAACATGAGGGGATTGGACCTTTTAAGTCCCTCCAGCTTTAAAATCCTATGATTTAACATCACAATGATTTTATTTGACTTTTATGATATTCATAATTAGCAATTTGAATCCTCATGAGAAAGAGGATCTTCATGGGATTTTAAGTATCATTTTTTTCTTTAAAAGCATTAGCCTTTAAATATATTATTAGCTCTGGAAGTTTTAAAAAAATTGCCATTAAAATGATTTTAAAAATTCCTTCCTAAAAGAATTCTCACATTACCATATGACTTAATTTGTGTAAGTTTCTTGCTTTTTTTTTAACATTGCATTTAAGAGAGTAGTCCCTTAGTTCTCCCTTATATTTCCTTTAAGTAAAACAAGGTTGTATGAAATGTGTTCATGCGTGTCTTGCAATCCCACATGCTCTAATGTACTCTATATTGTATACTAACTGGACTATATTATAGAATGGTCTGTGTATCAACAGGAATGTTTTATAAGTTATGACAACGAAATAAATTTATGGTCTTGACCCTTAAGGCTGCTATTAATTCTCTTTTAAGTGTAAACAAGAACATTGCTTTGTATAACTTAGTAGCCATACCTCCTATTTATTCTGGCTCAGCCACCTTGCTTTTCACCTTTTTTTGCTACCTAATATTCTAAGAATAGTTTTATGCTAGAAGTAACCTCCTACCTAATGCAGAATACTAATGCATTTTCTTCCTGGTCTTAGGCAGTCTGGATCCTTTTGGGGGAGGGAAGGTTTTAGATCTAGCAGAAATATGAATTCTAAAGCCTCAGTTTGAAATTAATCACATTGTTTTTTTCAGTACTGGAAGCTGAGAAGGTGGAAAAGCTCATTGGGAAATAGTATTGCTTTCCCAATGAAATATGCACGATACTGCTTGTGGAAGGATAAAAACAAGAAGTCAGTAGATGAATGTTAGCCATTTAAAAAAAATCTCTTCATTTTTAAAACTGACCACTATTATAATTATTTGTTCTTGATGCAAAACATTCAGTAAGCAAATTATTGATATTACTCTGCAGAGTCTGGCTGCATTTAGAAGCTACAAAATTCTTTTAAATAGCTTATCCTATCCAAAAAAGACCAATGTGATTTCATATGAGAAGTCTTAGATTAACATAGTGGCAAGACAAATAGAAAGATTTAAAGGTATTTGATAAGATTTAACAATTTAAAAGCCAAGTTAATATTATATTTTCCCAAGGCTTCAATGGGTGCCCTGCTTTGCCTTTCCCTGACTATGGCCCCATTTAAAAACAGCTTTTTAAAAAGTTTTAGTCGTGTCTTTTATTTTTATATTACACTCATTGCCCAGTATACCATCCCTTGTCTTCTCATTGAATTCTACTTTATAACAAAGAATGTTAATCAAAACCAGCTAATAATGATCAAGTCTGGAAGTGATGTAAACAAATTCCACATCTGTTGTTCCTGTCTTCAGAGGAGGAAGATATATTTCATCATCTATTATCTAGGTGGGATAGGCCACAATTAACTAATTATTTTGATCATGAATGTATCCTATATGAAAATAAACTAAATATCTTTTAAAATTGATTTCTGTTCATATAATTGGTTTTTTATTATCCATTGAAATTTGGTTGCCTTTTAGAATTGTTTTTGTTTATGTTATTCTAAACATGTATATATATTTTTAGGTTCTTTTAGGTCTTTCTGATGCATATAAGCCTTCTTATGTTTCTCTGAATTCTTCATATTCATATTTTATTCCAGTGAACAACAAGTATACCTTTAAAATTCATATGCCATAATGGATTCCACTGTTCATCAATTATGGACACATAGTGCTTCTAGTTTATTATTGAGGGGAGGAGTGAAAAATATGTTGCTATGAATGTTTTGATGTTAAATACCTTTGTCCTCGTTAGGGTACTCTCATAATGATATCCCTAAATTACTTCATTCTTTGTATTTTTAACTCCAATGCCTGGCATATAATAGGCACTCTCAATAAATTCTTGATTGATTGTTGGAACAAATTAATGACTTTTCCCCTTACATAATTCCAAATTGTTTTCTAGAATGGTTGAACCTATTTACATCTTCATCAACAGTTTGAGGTCCAGGCATTCACTCTAAAATGTAGAAAATTCAAACATGGTGATTATAATGCATTAAAGTAATGTCTCCTGGAAATATTCCAGTAAAATCTTCTCATAATCACTCGTCTCTTTCAAAATCTTCCTTTAGTTCTATGGGTATTTTCCTGACTGGGATAAGGGTCTTGGTTATAAGAAAAAAACACCATTAGGGTAACAATAAGGACATTTAAACTTGAAAATGATACTTTTTGTGTATTATGGTTTCATAGTGCTTAATAGGGAGAGGAGAATGGGTTAGATTGCCTTCAGGAAAATATAAAAGATGACCCTAAGCTTCTCCTGGAAACAAAGGTTCATCTTTTTAATGCCATTATTCTACTGGTTTTGTATTCTGTGTCTGTGAGACATGTAGTATAATGACCTTCAAAGAATTGAAAAATGAATATTACAGAAGGCATTAGAGAGCATTTCATGGGTAGGTAAAGCTGAAACTTGCAACCAATGAAGAACTTCAAAGAACAGGAATAAAATGTAATATCAAGTATATAGATATATGATAGGAAGAGGATATGGGGTCAGCCAATAGGGGAGGCTAGTGAGTGTCATATTGACAGTCTCATTGATCTACATTGCTCACCTTGATATCAGTAGAAAACAAGATGGGTGGACCCCAGACATGAATTTGTGGGAAGAGATAGGCAAGAATTGTATAAGGTGAACAGGCATGGATGATTTATTTTCTATATGGTTGGAAGGAGCTTCCACATAGATGGGCTCACAGTTCCAGTTGAATATTCAAGCTTTATAACATGCTCAGAGTTCTTTTATGTATGTTTCCTCATTTTCTTGTTGTTTTTTTAACGTGCTGTTGTTGTTGGGCCATTTAGTTGTGTCTGAATCTTTATGACACCACAGACCATGGTGTGCCAGATCCTTTTATCCTCCACTATCTCTCACAGACTGTTCAAACTCATGTTTGTTGTTTTCATGTCACTATCCATCTCGGCTTATGCTGTCCCCTTCTCCTTTTGCCTTTAATTTTTTCCAACTCCAGAGTCTTTTCTAATGAGTACACTCTTATTATATGGCCAAAGTATTTAAGCTTTGACTTTAGAATTTAACCTTCCCGTGAACAATCTTAATTTAAGTATTGATTGTTTTGATCTCCTTGCCATCCAAGGAACTCTCAGAAGTTTTCTATATTTTTAATTTGGAAGCACTAATTATAGCCCAGTTCTCATAGCCATATATTGCTACTGGAAAAACCTTATCTTCGCCTATATCGACTTTTATTGGCACGATGATGTCTCTGCTTTTTAGTATACAGTCCTGATTTTCCATAGCTTTCCTCCAAGGAGCAAACATCTTTTAATTTCATAGCTATACTTACCATCTGCAATGATCTTTGAGACCAAAAATATAAAATCATATACTGCTTCCATTTCTTTTCCCTCTGTTTGCCAGGAAGTAATGGGACTAGTTGCCAAGGTCTTGGTTCTCTTGATATCAAGCTTCAAGCCAGCTTTTATAGTCTTCTCTTTTACCCTCAAGAGGCTTCTAAATTCTTCTTCACTTTTTGCCATCAGAAAGGTATTGTCTGCATATCTGATATTGTTAGTATTTCTTCTGGCAACTTTAATTCTGTCTTTTGATTTGTGCAACTTGACATTTCTCATGATAAACTGCTTATAAATTAAATAAATATGGTGATAATATGCAGCCTTGTTGTATTCTTTTTCCAATCTTAAACCATTCAGTTGTTCTAGGTACAACTGTTGCTTCTTGGCCCACATACAAGTTTCTCAAGAGACAAGTCAGATGACTGCTAGCCTCATCTCTAAGAATTTGCCAAATTTTGTTGTTATCCACACAGTTAAGGGCTTTAGTGTAGTCAGTGAAGCAGACATAGATGTTTTTTTTTTTTCTGAAACTCCCTTGCTCTCTCCATAATCCAGTGAATGTTGACAATTTGGTCTCTAATTCTTCTGCCTCTTTGAAAATCAGCCTGCTAGTCTGGTAATTCTCAGTTCATATTGCTGAAGCCTAGTTTGCACAGTCTTAAGATTAATCTTGTTGGTATATGAAATGAGAGCAATTGTTCAGTTATTCGAACATTTTTTGACATTGTTTTTCTTTAGGATTGAGATCTAAACCAATCTTTTCCAATCCAGTGGCCACTGTTACATTTTCCAAATTTTCTGACATATGGAGTGTAGCATTTTAATAGTATCATCTTTTATAATTTTAAATAGCTCAGCTAGAATTCCATCATGTCCACTAGCCTTATTGTTAGCCATGCTTCCTAAAGCCCACTTGATTTCATTTTCTAGTATATCTGACTCTAGATCAGTAATCACACCGTCATGGTTATCAGTGATGTTAAGCTCTTTCTTATTCTGTGTTCTTGTGTTCTATGTGTTCTTGCCACCTTTTCTTAATTTCTTTTACATCTGTTAAGTCCCTACCATTTTGTCTTTTCTCATCCCCATTTTTGCATGAAATATTTCCTCCATATCTCTATTTTTTAAAAAAAGATCTCTTGTCTTTCCCATTCTATTGTTTTCTTCTATTTTTTACATTGCTCTTTTAAGAAATCCTTGCTAATCTCTGGAATTCTGCTTTTAGCTGGGCATATCTTTCTTTCTTCTTTCCTTTTCCCTTTCCTTCTTTCCTTAGCTATTTGTAAAGCCTAACCAGACAGCCATTTTGCTTTCTTGTTCTTTTTCTTTGCTGCTTCCTGTACAATATTGTGAACCTCTGTCCATAGGTCTTCAGTCACTCTATCAACCAGATCTAATCCCTTAAATGTATTCATAGCTTTCACTTCATATTCATAAGTGATGCTATTTTGGTCATGCCTATATGGTCTGATGGTTTCCCCTACTTTCATCAATTTAAGTCTGAATTTTTTAATAAGAAGTTCATGATCTGAGCCACAGTCAGCTCCAGATCTTGCTTTAACTGACTGTTTAGAGCTTCTCAAAGTTTGGCTGCAAAGTATAGAATCAATCTGATTTCTGTATTTAACATCTGGTGATGTCCATATATAGAATCACCTTTTGGGTTGTTGAAAAAGAATATTTGCTATGACCAGTGAGTTATCTTGATAAAACTTTATTAGTCTCTGACATATTTCATTTTGTACTCCAATGCCCAACTTGCCTGCTATTCTAATTATTTTTTGATGTATTACCTTAGTATTCTGATCCCATAAAATGAAGTATGTGTGTATGTGTGTGTGTGTGTGTGTGTGAAAGAGAGAGAGAGAGACAGAGAGAGAGAGACAGAGAAAGAGACAGAGACAAGAGACAGAGTGAGAGACCATGTATGGTATGTTATGGTATGATATGGTATGGTATGGTATAATAAAAGTGACCTTGACTGAGACTTGAGAATTTTGTTCTGATTCTCTCTTTTTATCTCTGTCACTAACTCACTGTATAACTGGCAAGTATCTTTTTCTCCTTTGGCTTCTTGCTTCCTCATCTATAAAGAAGAGAAGGCTGAAATATGTGTTCTTTTAAGGTCCTTTGCTGACCTAAACTTGTATGATTCTATGTTTCTATGACAACTTTGTAAAATGGGAGAATCTCAACTTCAGATTTTCCAGTAATCTTTCTTTCAGTTTATTACCACAATATTTTTAAACCTCTTGAAAAGCCCTTCTTTTTTCCTATGTTTTCAATATTTTACTAATTTTATTTTATAAGCATGATCTAATGCAACAAACTTCTATAATGGTGGCATGGAGATCACCAAAAGTTGGTGTGCTTTTCTGAACTGTAATATAGCTATATTCAGTGGTAAGTTGTCAATGCTGCCTAACAAAGAATTTTAAAAATTTGGTCATTATTGTTGTCTATCTCAGGTCACCAGAAGCCATTAGCAGATTTATGGTGAAGCTAAAAGAGGAGCGTTGCTGAAGAGATAATCATAAATATGTCTAAACAATGATAGCTTGTTTTCTTCTGGAGCCATCTTTGTGCTCCAGTATTTCCAAACAAAGAAATGATGTTTTAATATTGTAAGTAGCTATAGGAAAAAGTGACAGTGATGTCCAATTTTTCAGGATACATGCTTATAGTACTAGTGGAAGTACTTTTGTAAATTAAATTGCATTTTCTCCAAGATTTAACAATTAAAATGTATGTGAATAAAAGCTAAATTCAAGGTAATAACAGAACTATGAATTTTTTTACTGCCATGCCCAAAACATTATCCATTCTATCCGTTTCAAGTTTCAGATGAAATTTTGGAAATATAGCAAATTCAAAGTATTTTTAATAAATGCTCTTGCCCACTAGAGGGTGGTATCTGGTTGTATATACAACTTTTTATTAAAAATGAATATAGGGCTATGAATTTTGATACAATTCCTGTTGAGCATGTTATGAAATTTCCTCCCAGACATTGTTTTATTTTAGACTCATATGTGTGAAATTCCACTTTAACTAGTATAACATGACCCTGAATATTTTAATATGAATAAAATCCCAACTGCATTATAGGATGGTAGAAGCAAGAGCCATGAGTTTAAATTATTGTAACCCCTGGTGTTTTTTGACTGTAGTTCCTATCTATAAGTTATAATAAAAAAATCCCCAACAACTTCCTAGCAATATTTATTGCTGTCTGCCTATTTCTGTCATGAAAGGTGAAGAAAAGCAATGAGTGGGGTCTAGGTATATGGCTCCCTTAATTCTGCCAAGATTCACTTAGGATATCTCAAATAATTTCATGAAGTCTTCTTTAATTTGTTGACCAGAACATCGCTCTCCTCAGCTTGTATTTATTTGCTTTTGAAATATACTAGGATCCCTCACCCTTTTCCTTTTCCTTTTTTTTTTTTTGGCAAGGGAAAGCATTTCTATTGAACTTCTAGCTTTACTCTTTTCTCATTATAGACTCTGTCCCTAATCCCCATTCACAGTCTTAGAATCATACATTATGAGGTGGAATGGACCTCAGCAATCATCTAATCCAACCCAGACACGAAATATATACAAGTCGTTGACTAGCTTATGCTTGAAAAGCTCTAAGGAAGGGGAGCTAGGGATGTGCTGGAGCCAGCTCAATTGTTAAATTTTCAATGTGAGCATTTATACCTCAGGAATTGGCAGATGTTACAAATCAGGGCTTGTTTTATTGTTTTTTGTTGTTTTTGTTGTTTAGACTTGAGAAAATGATTGAGAAAACACTAATGGTGATTAAATTTGATAGTATGTTGTGTATATTTTTTCTTTTTAGATAGCTAGTTGTTAAACATTTATACAACACAAGCCTAGGCACTGCGGCTCTCCAACCACCATCTCCTCTCTTCCCAAGTCAACCTATTCTACTTCAGGACAACTCCAGATGTTAGGAAGTTACTGGTTTTTTTCTTCCTAATTCTGCCCACTAAATTTGGAACTCATATAGAAGAAATACATTGTCCTCATGGTAGAGCTTGGATTGAAATTCCTAACTCACAGGATCATAGAATGTTAGAACTGGAAGGAAACAGAAATCTAGTCCAAACCTGTCTCATTGTTTCCTACTGGAGAGACGGTTACTATTGCAGGAGCCAATTAAGAAGACCTGAGGGAAGAAAACCTCCTGGGCAAAGGGTACAAATTACAAGTCATGATCTAGTATAACCTGGTCAAATCTAAAGGCTAAATAAATAGGGTAAAAAAAGAATGCTTAGCAATGTTCTAAGGGTGAAAAAATCAGCCCAGGAAAGGGGAATGTGCTATAAAAATGGAGTACCAGTAGGCACTTCTAAGGTGACACTTTGTTTCACATCATTTTCCCACTGAAGACAATTCTTTTGTGGTGGTAGGATAGTAGTCATGCCCCCTTCTGGCTCTGCTATATCTATCTAGGAAAATACTCTATCATTTTGTAAATGAGGAACTGGATGCCCACAGAGGTAACAGACTTACATAGCAGGTAGGATAAGTCCAGGTTTTCTGATTCTCTGCCTAGTGCTTTTTATATTCCACCATGCTGCTTATGAACCTTTAGAGTATACGACCAAAGTGTCCTGGGCAGGATCCTAACTTTGACTAGGGAAAAATCTAATGGATTTCTCATCCTTACATCTTTAGTTACCATACCAAATTTGGTTCTGCCTCCATCCCTGGCTGCTCCTAAAGTGTTGAAAGCTTATATTTTTGAATGATACATAAAAAACTTTGTCTTCCTGTCTTCCATGGTTATTGCTAGTTATCAAGTGGTTCATAGAAAAGTCCTGCTAGTGACTGTGTCTGTATGCCCTAAGCAGGGGCTTAGTTTTTTTCACTTACAAAATGCAAATCAGTATAGAGATACATAATCTTTCTTTTATCCTGGACCTCTGGCAGTCTGGATAAAGCCTAAAGAGTTCTTCTCAGAATATTTTTATATACATAAAATAAAATACATAGGATTACAAAGAAAGCCAGTTATATTGAAATAGCATTCATATATATATACACATATATATATATATATATATATATAAACCCTTAACTTCTGTGCATTGGCTCCTAGGTGGAAGAGTGGTAAGGGTGGGCAATGGGGGTCAAGTGACTTGCCCAGGGTCACACAGCTGGGAAGTGTCTGAGGCCAGATTTGCATCAAAATATTTTTTAAAAAAGATTTCTGCACCCAGATTAAGAACCCTTGCAATTAAACCAATGATCATTTCTAGTTCTCTACTCTAGTTTTCACTCTAAGATTCTTTGAAACTATAAGATTCTCTATATATGTATATATATATGTATATGTATATATATATATATACTGTTATGAATTTTCTCTCAACTTTGACAATTTGTGTGGTTGATGATTTAAGATTCCCTCTAATTTTTACATTCTATATTCTAAGGTTGTCCCAATCTAACATTTCTATATTCAAAGATCTTTTCCAGTTTTTCCATTCTATGTTTCATGTATTATACCCTGGGGTATTAAAATCATTATTAATTAAAACATTCTAAAAAGTAAAATTATTAAAAATGTTTAAATTTGCTAATTTAATCAAAAGACCTTATAAAAACATTGGCTAGAATGTTAAAAGGTACTTTATGTTTGGATTTATTGTCATTCAGGACCTTTGACTATTATAACAACTTATCTCACTATTGGGTTCAGGGGAATAAGGGTGCTTATACTATTCTTCTAACGCAGCCCTTACCTCTGGACCATTATGGACAGACTGAATTCAGATTCCAGAGAAATATCTGGCATCTGAGGAGAGGGATTAGGCTCTTTTCCTTGCCCTCCTTGTTTCTTTACACCCCTTGCTGGGTCTAATCAATTAAAGCTTAGATTTGACTCAAGTCTAGAGTCTTCTCAAAAGAGTCCAGAAGATACTCAATGTATAATGTAAATTAGGTATAGGACAGCTTTTAATTCCCTTCTTAGAAAAGAAATGTTTAAAATACTAGTTACTCACAAGCCTTGTTTGACAACAACTTCAAAATGAACCAGTATCCTATATTTTCCTATTAAATTCTCCAGACAGCTGATACTTAAAACACAAAACAGCAGGATTGGTATTTCACCTTTGTATAGCACACCTCAAAGTCTGTGTCTTCTGGTATGTCAGATCAGGAACTGGGCTCCTCTTCCTGTTGGTCTCCTACTTTTCCAAGAAACAATGTAGTAGCCAAAGGGACAGAACATCTTTCCTGATGCAACCAGAACCAACTAAAGGTTTTGTTTTTCCACTGTGGTATTTTAGATTTTATTCTATTTTTTCATTCTTTTGGTTTTGTATCATTGTTTCCTGATGCCTTATGGTTTCGTTGATTTCTATTTGTCCAATTCTAATTTTTAAAGAGTTATTTTCTTCCTTGAGTTTTTGTGTTTCCTTTTCCATTTGGCTTATCCTACTCTTTAAAAAGTTATTTTCTTCAAAATTTTTTTTTTGGCTTCCATTACCATTTGGTCCATTCTGTTCCTTAGGGAGTGGGTTTTCCTCAATGTATTTCCCCCTCCATTTCCTTTTGGCCTAGTCTAGTTTTTAGGGAGTTGATTTTTTTCTTTCTTTCTTTTTAAAAAACCCTTACCTTTTGTCTTGGAATAAATACTACGTATTGGTTCCAAGGCAGAAGAGTGGTAAGGCCTAGGCAATAGCCAAGTGACTTGCCCAGGGTCACACAGCTGGGAAGTGTCTGAGGCCAGATCTGAACCTAGGACTTCCTGTCTCCAGGCCTAGCTCTCAATCCACTGAGCTACACAGCTGCCTCCAGGGAGTTGATTTCTTCAGTCACTCTCTCCTTCCTTTCCCCACCCCCAGCTATTAAATTTTTCTGTTAGTTCCCTTTTTAAACTTTTTTTCAAGTTATTCTAGGAGTTCTTTTGGGGCCTGACACCCTTTTAAACTTTCCTTTGAGGTTTCACATGTTTTCTTTTGGGCAATGTTATCCTCTTCTGAGTTTGTATTTTCTCTGGACTGGGCCAGTCCCCCACTTTGCTACTTTGCTACCTAGGGCATTCTGCTGTCACAGGGGAGTGAGTAGGTTTCTTGCCCTCTCTAACTTTTCTGGACCAACCTAAAGGTTTTCACCCCATATTTCTTTCTATCTAAAATAGCCATTGTTTTAAAATTTGACCCATACTATTTTCTAAAGGTGTTTAATTCTTGGGTAAGGTTTACCCAATCTGATCCAAGATACTCCATTCCATTCCATAGCTAATCCTAGACATTTCATTTTATGTCTATTATTTAATTTCTTCTAGGCCCAATTCTAGTTCTTGGAGGCAGGCCATTCTTGTCTTCCTTGAATTTGTGTATTTACCCTTTTCTGTAATTACACATCAGCCTTCTTTAAGTCCAAGGTATTTCTTTAATTGTGTCAATGGTTGCTTCTTTTTTCTCTCTTTTCTAGCCTGTTTCTACACTGGGAGTTTGTGTTTGGGTAAAACTCTACACTGGAATTTCTGAATAATGTGAGTTGGCCTTGCTTGATCCTGAATTTGATGGTGAAGATTAGGTGGTCCCTGCAATAACTTACTCGCCTTGCTTCCTGTTGTAACTCAAGTCCAGAAGCTGCCTGGCTGCTATGATGGGCATGGGCTGTTTATTTGTTGGGTCTAGTCCATTGTCTGACCTCCCACAGTGTAGGGGAATGGTCCCTCTGGGTTGACCATGCATCCTGCTATGGGACTGGGCTGCTTTGTATTTTTCATTCTACCTACTTTACCTTATCTCTGCTTCATCTTTCTGAAAGACTTTGGTAGGCTTTTTTGCAGCTCTAAACTGGATGGAGGAAATTTCCTCTTTGGTTCTTTTTTAAAATTATTTTTTCTGTTTCATTTCTTGAACTTTAGTGGGAAATTTGGGAGAACTATATCCCTGTTTATCTGAGTCAGAGGTTCTTAAATTTTTGTGTGTGTAATGAATGCTATTGACAGTCTGGTGAAGTCAATGGATCTCTTCTCAGAATAAGGTTTTTATGTGCATAAAATAAAGCAAAGGATTACAAAGACAATCAGTTACATTGAAAATGTTGAGACTAGTGATTGTTTTTTCTCTCAAATACCAAATATGAAAATATATGTGAAAAAAACTTATTACATATGTCAGTTCAGGTGGATGGGAAATAGGGGTTTTAGAGAGGTAGCATGGTGCCATGGATATAGTAGAACACTTAGCATCAGAAAGTCCTAGATTAAAATATTGCCCCAGTCACTTACTAGCTGTATGGACCTAGGCAAGTCTCTCAACCTATCTGTGCCTCAGTTTTCTCCTCTTTAAATGAAGGGAGCTGGAATTGATAGCTTTTCAGATGCCTTTTAGCTTAAATCAATGAGCTTTTCCTTTTCTTTCCAGATTTCCCTAGCCTTCATTATCCCAGGAATCTTCCTTATTATCTGAATTCTCTCCCACAGATCAATATCAATGAGTTCTATCAGAATATTTCAACCCCCAAAGTATTCTATAGTGAAATTAGTTTAGGAACTTCTGTTCTATAAAAATGTAAACATTACTATGTTTATTAATTGGATATTAGGATTGTTAAAGTGTAAGCTGATAAATCTAGTGCCTGTGTCTGTGATTAGCCTGGAAATTATTTGAAAGAATTGGTGTACCTAGTGAGGTAGAAATTAGAAGCAAAATAGACTTTTAAGGAGGGATAGGATAAGGGAAGAAACAGGAGGGAGGGAGAGAGAAAGAGAGGGAGAGATAGAGAAAGAGAGAGAGAAATAAACTAGTATTCATAGCTATGACTGTGAATGGGATGAGCTGACCCACAAAACAGAAGCAGATAGCAGAATGGATTAGAAACCAGAATCCAACAATATTTTGTTTATAAGAACTACACTTTAAGCAGAAAGATACAGACAGAGTTAAAATAAAGGGCTGGACTAGAATCTAGTATACTTTACTTGAAGTAAAAAAGTAGTAGTCATGATCTCAGATAAAGCAAAAAAAATTGACCTAATTAAAAGAAATAGTCCAGAAAAGTACATTTTGGTAAAAGTACCATAGACAGTGAAGTAATACCAAATATTTTAACTAGTTTCTCTAATAAAGACCTCATTCCTCAAATATATACTAAATATAAAACTTAGTAAAATTTATAAAAATAAAAGCTATTTCCCAATTGACAATCCATGAAAGGATATAAACAGGTAGTTTTCTGCAGAAGAAACCAAAGCTATCTATAGTTATATTTAAAAAAAAACCTCTAAATCACTATTGCTTAGAGAAATTAAAACAACCCTGAGGTACCACCTCACACCTATCAGAAATGATAAATGCTAGGAGACATGTGGAAAAAAATAGGTAGAACTGTTGGTGGAGTAGTAAACTAGTCCAACCATTCTGGAGAACAATTTGGAACTATGGTACATCAATACCACTACTAGGTCTATATTCCAAAGAGATCAAAGAAAAAAGAAAAGGACCTGTATGTTCAAAAATATTTATAGTATCTCTTTTTGTAAGTCCAAATTGAGCAGATACCCAGCAATTGGGGAATGGTCAATCAAGTTGTGGCATATGATTGTGATAGAGTACTATTATGCTATAAGAAATGACAACAGGGGTGTTTCAGAAAAAAACAAAACATGGCAAAACCTATATTAACTGAGACAAAGTGAAGTGAGAAGATATGGGAGATCTTTGTGCATAGTTACAGAAGTGTTTTGAGGATGATCAACTGTGAAGACTTGGCTACTTTGATCAATAGAATGATCCATGACAACTCCAAAATACTCATGATGAAAAATTGCTATTTACCTTCAGAGGGAAAACGGATAAATTCTGACTGCTAATAAAAGTATTACTTTCTTACTTTATTTTTCTTGCCTTTTTTGCGGTATGGCTAATATGGAAATATGTTTTGCATGATTTCACACATAATAATTGATATCATTTGCTTGACTCCTCATTGGATGGGAGAGGGAATAGAAAGGAGGGAGACAGTTTGGAATTCAAAATTTGAAAAGTGTTAAAAATAAATAAATAATACTTTTAAATATAAAAAAGAGAATCTGAGTACCTCTAAATTTTCCTTTTGAGAACTAAATCAAATTTTAAAATATAATCAGGCTATGTGGAATTTCCAGTCTTTGCCTCTTTCTATCCTATCCTCTTCAATTTCCTATCTGGTCCATTTTAAGCCTACTCTAAAAATAGGTTATTTCAAACCCTTCATGAAAAAATCAGGGCACAGGGACAGGGAAAATACAGAAGCTATAGTGTTTTCCCTTGTGGTCAGCACGTAAGATGTCTGAGACATATAGAAGATGGCTTGTGTGGGTTGAAAGTATTGAAGGGCTTAGGAGCTACACATTGTGGGCCACTCCATGGTCCAGGGTAGCATCTGATCAAAGGACTTACAGCTAGGAACCTTTGGAGGCAGAGATAGAAAATAAATGTTGGGCCCATGCAAGCAAAAAGAAGGGCCTTTCCTGGGAAATTCTCTCTTCTCTGGACTTTGTATTTATAATGAGCCATTATTGAATCTGTAGCAGTAACCTCTATGGATTATTTATTTAATCATACATAGCACTGATGCATGACAGCTTAGACATTGGGTTACCCAGTGACACACACCAACTTCAGCATTAAGCACTTGTTAGGACCTTCCTGATTATAAAAAGAGAGAGCAGGAAAGAATGCTTATGAAAATTTTATCTCCCTCTTCTCCACTACCTCCAAACATTTTTTTTAACATGCCTAACTAGCTCTTGGAACACTTCAAGAAATCTTTACTTAACACAAAGTTGAAGAGGCATTAAGAACCTGATAGAAAATGTTTTATTGAATAGATTTGTGACAAATATATCTTTGAAGAAAGTTCCACAGATTTTATTAAGCCAAGTTGTACATTTTTTTCCACAATGAGTGTATCAAGTACAATACTGTTTGAATTAGCAATCAAGTTTTTAATAGAATTTGACATTTCTGCACCTTTTGCTGGCAGAAGCTGTCTTTCTGAGGGAAGATGCCATTTGAGATATACTAAAAATATGGCGTGTAACACGAGAGAGAGCAAGCTAAGCTGCATTAGCTTAATTACTGGTTCAGCAATCAAAAGAAGTTTAACTGGCATTTTCAAAATTACGCCCAGAATCTTAAATTTTTATTAATTTTTTAATGTTAACCTTTACCTAAAAACAACTTAATATAAAGAAACATTCTAATGTGGTGAAGAGAGTCAGGAGACTGGTGTTCTAGTCTTAGCTTTGCCACTAACTTAGTTGTGTAATTTCATGGTCTAGTAGAAGCACTGAATTTAGTGGCTGAGGACCTAGGTTCAAATCCCAGCTGTTTCTGTGACCTTGGATAAGTCATTTAACCTTTGAAGGCTCAGTTTCTTCAACAATAAAAAACAAAATTGGACTCCATGACATCTAAAGCTCCCTCTAGCTCAGAGTCTGAATTACCTTAGGCAAATCACTTCATCCTGCCCCAATTTCCTATTTGTAAAATAAGATCCTCTGCTGAGTTTCTACCAATTCCTTTAAAATTCTTTGATATAAATGAAAAAAGGGGATTTTATGTTTGTAAAGCACTCTATTTGAGTAATAAGAGGTGCGGAAGACCTCAGTCCTGTTTAACTCTAGGAAATTTTCTCTCATGAAAATCAATGGCTCAGTCAATAAGCATTTATTTAATGCTTATTAATTAAGTGCTTTCTATACCCAATGTTTATGTTCTAGAGTTCCAAAGAAAGGCAAAAACAGTCCCCACCCTAATGACTTTACTGTAAATAGGGAGATAATTTGTATATAAATAAATGCATACACTCATTCAGTCCATTGACAAGCGGGGCAGTTAGGTGGCACAGTAGATATAGCACTGGGCCTGGAGTCTGGAGGACCTGAATTTAAACCTGACTTTAGATACTTACTAGTTGTGTGATCCTGGGCAAATCACTTAACACTGCTCAAATCAGTTTCCTCATCTGAAAAATAAGCTGGAGAAAGAAATGGCAAACCACCCCAGTATCTTTGCTAAGAAATTCTCAAATTGGGTCATGAAGCATCAGAAATGACCGAAAATGACCAAACAAGAATACAAGCGACACAAAGGGTAGAAGGAAAGTATTCTTAGAGCCAGGCTTCTTAATGTTTTTTGTGTCATGGACCCCTTTCACAGTCTGGTGAAGCTTATGGACCCTTCCCAGAATAATGTTTTTAAATATACAATACAAAATACATAAAATTACAAAGGAAACCACTCACTTAAATATTGTTATAAAAACATACTTACAAAAACAAAAACAAGTTGAAGACCTCACAGACCCTCAGTCAAGAATTGGCTCGAGTGGGAAAGGGGAAGTCAGGAAAGGCCTCTTTTAGAAGGTGGCATTTGAACTGTGTCTCGAAGATACATACAGAGGAGATGAAACATTCCTTTTGTAGAAAAGGGACTAAAAGCTGGAGGGACTGGGAGAAGAAAGCATCAAGTGAACTGGGCTTTGAAGGAAATCAAAATTCTTAAAGGTAGAGGTGAAGAAAGGAAAGAATTTTAGACATGGGGAAATGCTAGTGAAAAGGTATGGAGACAAGAGAACATTTTACATTTGTCTTTTAACTTTAATTTCTTAAATGTGAACTTAATAGTTACCAATAAGCAGATTTCATTATACAAAATAGTCTTGTGCAAGAAACTTTAAGCTGTAAAAATAAACTGTATAGTTTGCTTTTAAAGAAATATACATATATTACATTTATTTCTTAAAAAAACCCTCTTATCTTCTATCTTACATACCAAGAATTGGTTCCAAGGCAGAAGAGCAGTAAGAGATAGGCAACTGGGGTTAGATCATATAGCTAGAAAGTCTTTGAGACCAAATTTGAATTCAGGACCTCCTGTCTTCAGGTCTAACACTCTAGCTACTGAGCAACCTAGCTGCTCCAGAAATTGTGTATATATATATCCACAAGGTAATAGCACAACAGCACTATATTTTAAAATTAAGTTGTAGAGAATTGCCCCATAAGAAATGATAACTATGAATACAATAGACTGAAAGCAATCTAGGAAGACAGGTAAGAATTGATGCAGAGTGAAATGAGCAGAACCAGGAGAGCAATTTATGGGATGATAGCAATAATTACATAAAAGAAAAAAAAATCTTTGAAACATATTAGAATTCTTACTTAATGGTGAATAATAGGGGCGACATTTAATCTTTTCTTTTTTTCCCCCTAAAGTACTTTCATATATACTATTTGATTTATTGAAATCAAATATATATCGAAAAAGTCCAAAAATATGTGCAATTTACAATTCTTGTGTGCATCCCACTTCTGTAAAGGGATGAGGTGGAAGTGTCCTCTCATACTGCTTCTTTTGGACCATACCTGTTCTTTATAATTTTATAACATTCATTTTTCTTCCTTTTTTTCCCCATGGTTATTCTTCTTGATTACATTGTTGTAGTATTTGTGTATATTCTTTTCTTGGCTCTACTTTTTTCACTCTGCATTAATTAATAGAGATCCTCCTATGCTTCTCTTCATTCATCAGAATAGTAATCTCT
The DNA here is from genome assembly GCF_016433145.1 of Gracilinanus agilis. NCBI lineage: Eukaryota > Metazoa > Chordata > Mammalia > Didelphimorphia > Didelphidae > Gracilinanus > Gracilinanus agilis. The sequence continues at coordinate 247,459,132 of NC_058131.1, forward strand.
TATTTTATAGCAATATTCCGTTACATTAATGTAATGTAATTTGTTTAACTAAAACTCATTCCATGGCTATCTGCTTGGTTTCCAATTCTTTGTTATCACAAAAGATTTGTTGCTACAAATCTGTTAGTGTATATGAGGATCTCCTTCTCATTGGCCTCAAGTATAGTAAAGAAATACGTCAAAAAATACGAACATTTTAGTCATTTTTAATATTTATTTGGTAAATGTAATTTTATGTTTATTATGTAAAATTTATTTACAAAATTTGAAACTGTTTTCCAAAATGGTTGTACTTCTTCACAGCTCCACCAACAATGCTACAGTGTACCTATCTTCTCACAACTTTCACAACATTTACTATTAAAAAAACCAAAACTGCCTTAGAATCAATACTAAGTACCAGTTCCAAGGGAGAAGAATGGTAAAGGCCAGGCAATGGCAGGGTGAGTAACTTGCCCAGGGTCAAATAGCTAGGAAGTGGCTGTGGCCACATTTGAACCTAAGACTTCCTTCTTGAGGCCTGGATCTCTATCCACTGACCCATCTAGTTGCCCCCCAACATTGAATATTGTCATCTTTTGTCTTTGTGAATTTATAGGGTGTGAGGTAAAACCTCAGGGCTGTTTTGATGATCATTTGTCTTATTGTTAGTGATTTGGAATATTTTTTTCATGCCTTGAGTTTTCAATTCTTCTTTTGAAAATTGTTTCATTAAGTTTTTTATTGTGTCCCACTATGTGTCAGGCACTGTGAGATCTCTATATTCAGAGAGGATTTATGAGAGTCTAAAATGTACTGAGAGGCTTCCACAGAATTTATTTTGGGAAGAACAAAATGAAATTTAGTTAGCTGAATAGGTCAGCATTTCATTCCAGGGCTTAGAAGACAATGGTTGGATTGGGGACAAGAATACTGGAAATGCATTGTCAAACTGAACCATGAGAACTGACAGTTATGTTGACATACGTATAATTAATTTTTGGTCTGTTTTTATCCTATATGAGTAGTTATTGATAAATTTATCTGCAAAAAAGAAAGAAGTTGCAAATCCGACCTCAGCTGTGTGATCCTGGACAAGTTGCTTAACCCTGATTAGAAGCAAGGAAGAAAGGAAGGGAAGGAGGGAGGGAGAGAGAGAAGAGAAAAAAGGAGGATAGGAGGAAGGGAAGAAGGGAGGAAGGAAAGGAAGAAGAAAGGAAGGAAGAAAGAAAAAGAAAGAAGGAAAGAAGGCAAGAAGAAAGAAAAGAAAGAAAAAAGGAAAGAAAGAAGAAAAGAAGTTACATTATTTAACTTTTGCTATTTCCATTGCCATTATGTAGTGAAACATTACAAACTGCCAAATAAACTAGATTTCTATTTGTTTTCAATATGAAGAACTTTTGACAAATGTTACACATCCTTCTTTGTTCAGTGTTCAGTAGCTCCTATGGATAACCCTCTTCAATTTTTTCATAGGACTTCCTTTTTGCCCATTATTTTATAATTTGTGTTTTAATTATTCTTTGTATTTGCTCTCCCATACTAAAGTGAAAGCTCCTTTAGGACAAGAATTGTTTATTTGTGTTTTTATTTCCTAAATGTCATGCACAGTGTATTATACATGGTTGACCCATCAGGGTTCATTGAATTGAGACTGTGTCTGCTTTAAAAATCTGTATCCAGCAGTAGCTAGGTGGCTCAGTGGAGGTGGGACTGGTCCTAGGTTCAAATTTAACCTCGGATACTTCCTGTCCCTCCCTGTAACTGTGGGAAAGTCATTTAACATAACTGCCTTGGCCTTACAGCTCTCCTGGTTTGGAACTGATACTTAGTATTGATTCTAAGACAGAAAGTAGAGGTTTAAATAATTTTTTTGATATCTATGGTATCTAGTGCAGGAACTACACATCTGATTTCAGTTGTAAAAGGAACTCCAAGATGAGGAAATTCCCTCTTCCAGAGCAGATAATCAAGTTCTCTGAAATTTATAGTTTTTGAGAATTTCATAGAGTAGTAAGGAGTTCAGTAACTTGACCAACGTCATAAAATTCAGTAACTTAACGATGCTAAGCTAGTATGTGCCAGGGGTAAGACTTGAATCCAGGTTTCAAAGCTGGTTCCCTAACCACTATATCATACTGCTTCTTTTCAGCTCTAGGTTTTGTTTTTTTAAAATACATATCATCCTAAACAGCTTACTACCATATCTTCTATCTATGTATACTTCTCCTTAGAGATGATATGGTCTAGTCCCCTTATTGGTCTTTGTACAGATAAAAAACCCTGTCCCAGGGAATCTAAGTGATTTTCCCAAGGTCACACAGAGCCTCAGAGGAAGGCTGTGAACCCACTTCTTGTGACTCCTAAATTACTTTTCCTCCCAAGTACCCCTCTGCTGCCAGTGGATTCTGAGGGCAAAATCATGACAATAGCACCTCGATCCAGTAAGTCACTGACAATTGTTTGTGATGTAAAGGAAAAGTACATGATAAACCTATAAGTTATTGGAGGTGTCTTTGTGGGTTTGCATTAAAGAAAATAATGGAGATGGTGCTGACATCACCATAAAGCTACAAGCATTCCACATACCTTGGGACAAACATTGACTAGACACATTTTTCTGTTTAAAGCCACTCACTTGATATCTTCTCATAAGCTAGGAGAGAGATTGTTATCTGGTATAATGAAAACAAAATGACAGACAGATAAATTTAGTTGCTGTTGAATAAGCTTGCGAGGTATTCTCAATAGTATAAAGATAAGGAAATCACGTAATTGGAATAGCTGAAACAGCATTAGCAGCAGCACATATAAGGGAGAGAATGGGAGGATCAATTGCAGGAGGAAGACAACTAATGTAGATTACTAAAGGGCCTCTTGAACTCGCCGAAGCCATTTAAACAACTTGTCACCATTTCCTTTCTAAAAAAACTCCCTTTCCTATCACAAACTAAATTCAAAGGTCTGGAATTACTGTAGTAAGTTCTTGAAGTCCTAGGCTATGCTTAAAAGGAGTTACTGATTCACAACCATTATTCTATTCATTTTAAAAAATATTCATTAAGCATCCAGAATGTACTCAGCACTATGCTCTATGATATGAGAGGGATAAGAGAAGAAGACAATACGGTTCCACTCATCAAGAGGCTTAACAGTTTCTTTGAGAGAAGATACGATAAAATATACTAATATTGGGCAAACGAAGATTTCATAGTTTTTTGTTCTTGTTCAGTTGTTTCTGTTGTGTCTAACTCTTAGTGACTCCCTTTGGAGTTTTCTTGGCAAAGACACTGGAATGGTTTGCCATTTCCTCCTCCAGTGCACTTTATAGACAAGGAAATTGAGGTTAAACAGGGTTAAATGACTTGCCCAGGTTCCCACAGCTAGTAAGTTTCTGAGGCCAGATTTGAACTCAAGAAGATGAGTTTTCCTAATTCCAGATATGGTGGCTCTTAAGGTTTTGTTTTTTTAAACTCTTATCTTCCATCTTAGAATCAATACTGAGTATTGATTTAAAGACAGAATAGTGTTAAGGGCTAGGCAACGGGGGTTAAGTGACTTGCCCAGGGTCACACAGCTAGGAAGTATCTGAATCCAATTACGTGACCTCCTGTCTCTAAGCCTGGCTCTCAATCCACTGAGCCTCCTAGTTGCACCTGGAAAATATATGTTAAATAGAATATTATAAAGTATGGTACTACCATCAAGTGCTATTGGTAGGTGAGTGGCTAGGAAGAGGAGAGATCAGTGATGACTAAATTTATATGGAAAAAATTTCATGGAAGAATGAAAAGGTGTTAGCTAGGTGGCTCAGTGGATTGAGAACCAGGCCTGGAGATGGGGGGGGTCCTGGGTTCAAATGTGTCCTCAGACACTTCCTACTTGTGTGACCTTGGACAAGCCATTTAACCCCTGTTACCTAGCCTTCGTTGCTTTTCTGCCTTGGAACCGATTCACAGTATTGATTCTAAGTTGGAAGATAAGAGTTTTAAAAAAAAAGAGTGACATGGGCCTGGAAGGATAGGTAGGCAGAAAACAAAGGAGGAGGCATTCAGAGATTCAAGATGTGGGGAAGGAGAGAATATTTTGGGCTCAGGGGAACAGAATGAATCAAGGCTCATGAAAAGAATTGATTATGGAATTTGTGCCAAGAAGTGGGGAGACTCCCTGTGCTTGGAAATATATTCCTGTTTTCTCTTCCTTTCAAATCTAGCTATTTCTTCAAATGCATTACCCCTTTCTGAAATCTTTTGGTTTCGACTATATCTTTCTTCAAGAGAGATGATCAAAATTTGATGTAATGCTCCAGATGTGGTAAAGTTATTTTCCCATACAGCGATCAGCATTAAGCATTTATATAGTACTTTATTCCATTTCAAAATGCATTAGGAAAGCCTTGGGAATAGATTTAATAAATCTTCTTGTCTACAAAAATTTTCACTAGCCCAGAAAATTTGTTCTGGCCTCCCCCACATCCAGTGCTGCTACTCTTCTGCTAATCATGTCCCTCTGCTATGATTCCCTACACTGGTAGAGGAATGGAACACATATTCAAGCAAAATACAGAGGACTAATTTTAGATGTACTATAGACACTGAATCAAAGGGTAGCTAAATGTTTTTTCCAAGATCACAGGGTACATTAATGGTAGCTGCAGAGTCAGAACTGGAACTCGGGCCCTCTTCTAAGTCTCTTGAGCTCTGATACCTCTCACAAGTTCCTATAATTTATTTTCTATTCATTTTTAATGTGCTCATCCATCTCACATCTCTCCTAACTGTTGCTCCAGCTAGGCCAGACATCTTGATTGAACTTTTCCTGGATGATTTCTCTCGTCTTTTCCTGTTGAGAATTTTACAAGGTCAGAATCCATCAAAGATTCAAGCCATGTTTCTAAGTGCCCAATAATATGAGTTTTTGTGATATAGTATTTTCTAGGTAGTGTTTTTACAGTTGTGTGGTGGTGGGGCATAGAATAGCATTGGGAAAAAATCCTTGCTTAAATCCTTGCAATAGATTTTCTATTCCTCAAAATGGCTTCTGAATAGGTTTCAGTAACAGTTTTCTTCACTGAAGGGCCTAGCGTATGTGTGTGTGTGTGTGTGTGTGTGTGTGTGTGTGTATGTGTACATGCTTTAAAAGGAAGGGCCATTTTCCAACTTTTCTTCTTGTTAAATATGACTCACTGAAGGATCTACAATTCCCTAATGTGTCCTAGTTTATGTGTGATTCTTCACAGTAGCTTTTACTGCTCAAAAAACAACTTGGACTTTGCCGATTTACAAATATTTTCCTTTTCCAGATATTGAATTAATGGGTTAAAGAGCTTTGGTCCCCATACCAGCAGATGCCCTGAGGCTCTCTTATTTCACACTCAGAAGTAACCTTTCATGAGTTTTTTTTTTCTCTTTTAGAAAAAGAATTTTCATAGTCTGTTTTTAATCCATAAAAATTTGCCCTTTACTCTATCTTTGGAAAATCACGGTAAATTGTATGCACAAGGTCATCTTCATGTACTATCTCAATAAACCTTTTCAAAGAGCTCTTTGCAGGTTGGAAGCATGATTTGACTGTGAATTAATATGGATTAGTAGATTTGAAAATCAGAGACATGCAAGCCTGGTGATTAGGTCTAAGCATTTCTGTATTCCCTATTGTTGCTTGTAGTTCCTTCCAGACGTTGTCATCTACATCCTTTGATTATCTGTTTCAAGGGCAGCATTTTTGCTCTGGAATTGGCTTACATAGAATCCTGCTACTTTCTTCTATTCCTGGGCTGCTTGGGTGCTACAGTCTGTTTCTAAATCAAACAAACATACTTTAATTTGTTGGTATTTTGTATTATGTGCCCAGAAAGGGATTATTGGGTTTTTCAAATGACCCATTTGATAATTCAGAAGCAAAGTGGCTTTCTGTGTCTTATATTCTCAGATTCCCCAATTGGAAATTCTTATATTCTTCTATTAGAGAAGAAAACAATTCAGCTGGACACATGCACTAAAATAAGATTCTAAAATAAACATCTCAGATCTTAATAATTCATGTAAAGAAGTGGGGGAAAATGAGGAAAATAATTGAGCAATCCCAGACAAATACCATGGTGCCAGATATTGCCCAGAACTAATCATCAGAACTGTATATCTCTGATATTCAGGTTTATTAATGAAACAAAAAGGCATCTACTATGGATAAATAATACATCATATGGAATTCACACACTCTATTTATAATAGAGATCAGTGACACCTATCAACTCATATTAAATCAGGTCATGCATATTTTGCCCAGTCTGCAGTTTGTCAATCTCTGCTTTCTACTTAATAGCTGTCATAGTTAGCTACATTAAAAAAAAAGTAATGGGGTGAGTAATCAGGTGAAATATAAAAGTGTTCTAAAAAACCGGTAAGAATAGCACTTACATCATGAAGGCAAGCTATGCCATGATATATTGACACATATATATCACAGCTGAGAGAATATGGAGATTCAACAAATGTATGGCTTGTCTTGCCAGTGTAATGAACGAAAAGTGAATGCAGTAGAGAATAGGAGAGATACTTTTTTGATGATCTAAATCTATTGTGATGTTTCTGGTCCTTTGCCTCATTAACCCTTGCAAACTTGTAAGGTAACGAGGCTGACGGCTTGAGCCAGGGGAAGAGTCCTGCAGATATAGAAATCTGAACTATTAGTCTTCGAAGGAATAATCCCTGATAAAACGTTAGTGGACGTCATTTGCCTATGACAAATAAATAACGGTTGAACACAATAAAACTCCTGGTAATGCACTCTGTTGTAATATTGATGGCAGCATATGGGAAACATCTGACAGCTGCTAAACAGATGTGGCAATTAGCAAACCTTATGGTCATGCTGTTAAGATTATTATGCAACACGTACTCCAGCAAAATTAGATGACTTCCTACTTTCTGTAGCTTTACACATGTGGAGTGCTATCCTAATGTCCCATTTAGGCAATATTCTTAGCTGATGTCTCCTAACCCATATTATTATTATTTTTTTTACTTGATGTCTCATGGAAGATTTAGAGAAATTCAGAATTTAAACAAGAACAATATCAATTCAGCTGTGTAGCAGATACTTCAATTATAAGAGCTAATGGACAAATTGAGAGATAAAAAGACTTTTCTATCATGTTGAAATTCAATGAACAGTTTTCAATTAGGCTTAGAGTATAAAAGAGAAAAAAGAAAGATACTTTTCCTTGATGTTAACATTGTTGAGAAAGATGAGAGTAACTTTGCTTTTTCATTATACTGAAGAGATGCAGATAATGATGCATATTTAAATTATAAATCAGGTCGCTATCTGCCAACTGAAAGCAATATCAATTAGAGCTTAGGTGGATCATGCTTTAAAATGCCTTATATTTAATGACAAAAGTATGACTGTTAATCTCAGCAGCCATCAAAAGGATAATTTAAGGAGGCAAGAAATCAAAGAATGATGTCACAAAAATAGGCCCTTGCAGCTTTTTGGATAGTATTATCGTAATTAATGTACTTCGAATGACTTTTTTGTGGGTTATGGGCTTTCACAAAAGCATTTATTGCAGGCATAAAATATAAAACTCTAAAAGAGTGGGTTTGACTAAGGTTGACTGGAGGGTCCTTAGCCTTCCTACTACAGTAATTCCTGTAAAATAATAGTTTCATTTACAGGCGCAATTTATAATGTTGAATTTATGCCAGTTCATCTGATATAAATCATGGTAATAGCATGATCTATTGTATGTCACTTGAGCTAATGCAAATTAAATAGCGTTAAATTAAAAAAAACTGTTAAAATAACATTAAGGTTGTAAGTAGCACCAGTGGAATTAAGGAAATTTGGGGTTGAGGATAAAATCTCACCAGAGTGCATGATCTTTGCACCAATATATTGCTGAGGGGTGGGGAGGAGAAGAGGGAGAGAATTAATGGTAAAATGGTATTAAGAATAAAGCAGTAAACTCACACCTAATTTTTCTCTTGTGTTAATTTTTGAGGGCAACTGTCAGGTTAAAAAAATACCCTTCCCCTTTCTTTTCTTCTCCTTTGCTTACTCTTATTTTATTATGCTTTCCTTAAACCTGCAAAATGAAATTTTTGGGGGGGACTATGGCCCTTTTTTTGTTTTGACTTACATATTCTATTTCTTTCTTAGGCAGAGCCCACATACTTCATCACTTCATATTTCAGACACCAGCATCATCTATGACATCTCTCAGGTCCAGCAGAGTCTTAAGAATTTGATTTGTTAGTTAACATGGACTCCTTATAATGATTCAACATCCCAATAGATCATAGAACATAATTGACAATGTGGGTTACTGTCAGGCTTTTGAATTTTGAACCAAAAGAACTAGATTTTTAATAAATAGATATCATTAAAGTGTATCCGCAAGACACCACCATTCCCTCCCACAAGTCATAACTCTCTCTCTTATTTCAAAAACTGATTATGTCTCACCTTCCTTCCAAGCCAAGCCAAATCGGTGGGATAAAATAAATGCAGAGAGGAGACTCCAGCCTACCAGAGATTAAGCAGGTGTGGCAGGATGTTTTCTTGGCACTTTGATTTCCTTCATGGAATAACTTTGTTAACTTCAACACAAAAAAACATCCTGCTTGGTAAGAAATCAGTTGAAATTTTGGTGTGGTTTCTCTGTCACCGGTCTGAAAGCATTGTCTGCATTCAGTAAGTTGATGGATAATATGCTGATATACCCATTATAGCATCATGCTGCCAAGTAGAAGCGGGTCTTTCAAAATTACTCAGTTGCAGTTGCTCATGCTTTCCTAACTCTTCCTCCTCCTTTCACAGAGTAGGATATGAGTGTAGCCACTCACATATTTCTTTTAAGTAGACAGTGGAAGAGTGAAAATATTTTAACTCACCATGAAGGAAAAAGGTACTGGTATTGGTGGCATCTTGACTGTCTCCTTATGTGCTAATATCTAGTTTCCTTAATGTTGTTCAGTCATACTCAGCTCTTAGAGACCCATTTGGGGTTTTCTTGGCAAAGATACTAGAATGATTTGCCATTTCCTTCTCCAGGTCATTTTACAGATGAGGAAACTGAGGCAAACAGAATGAAACGGCTTTCCCAGGTTCACACATTTAGTGTCTGAGACCAGATTTAAACTCAAGAAAAAGAGTCTTTCTGACTTCAGACCTAGCATTCTATCCACTGTGCCACCTAACTGCCCAACAATTATCTTAATACATGAGAGGAATTATCACATAGCCAGAACTAGGTTATTTAAGTTTTAAGTAGTTCACTAAAATCCTATTTGGCCAGCACAAGACTTTCTGTATTTGGAATCAGAAGATTTAGATGCCAGGTCTGGCTCTGACCACTGTCAAGTCTCTGAGTCTTTTTGAGCCTCAGCTACTTCATCAAATGAATGGGAATGATAGCGATTGTACTATCTACCTCACAAGGTTGTTGTGAGGAATGCTTACAAGTATCATTCACCTCTATATAAATGTGGTCAGTTATTATAATTTGGGATAATGAAAATAATAGATAACACATATAGCATTTAAAGTTTGCAATTAAATATTATTTTATTTGATCCTCACCTCAAAGAACTCTTTGAGGGAGGCATTAATATTAATTCCATTTTATAAATGAGGAAATAAGGTGGACAGGGAAGGTTTAGGAGTATACAGTATTTGAATTCTCCAAGGGACAGTTTACTTGGCAGATTGTTGCAGTTTCCCTTAAAGTTGGGAAATCCATGGAAAAGTAGAGTCAGAGAAGAACAAATAGAAACAAGGCTGCATCAAAAATGTCAGCAATAGTGAGAAACCCACATCAGTATTCAAATTGCATGCACGTCTCAATTTTTCTTTATTATGTCACTATTTTGAAAAGCCCAAATTATGCTCATAAAAACTTAACGTATGCATGCATATGTATGAAAGTACACAACTTAGCAGGGTTAAGACAGACAAGTGCAGAAGGAATTTGTGCTCAGAGAGAAAGAGAGAGAAGCAAGTATTAAAATTCATTTGTGTTATGTAAGGTAACCTGAGCACCAGTCTACTCTCCTCTCCTAAAGAAAGGAAAAAAAAAGAAGCCAGTGTATACCTTTGTTGACATTCCTTTGGACAGTTTTAGTCGTTTAACAAATATAAATTTTTTTTTTTGCTTTGAAAAACAAAGGATTGAATATCTATTATTTAAAAAGCCCTGCTCCAGGTTCAGGGTGCATGTTATATGTTAGACATAGTTTTTCTATTATTGTTGTTGTTAATAATAATAAATTGACATTTACATGCCTATTTGCTTTAATGTTTGCAAAGCACTAAGTTAACATTATTTCACTTAACCTTTGACCTGGGAAATAGGGCATCTTATGTTCTATCTCATGGAAAAGAAAGCTTAGACTCAAAAGCATAGATAACATGGCCATGATGTCATTGCATATTATGTGACAGAGTGGGGATTCAAACCCAAGTCTCCTTACTTCTAATACAACCTTTCAACTACATTTTGTCAACTCATATTCACAACCACAGTGTGGCTTTACATTTAAGTCTTTTAGCTGCCCTTTATGTCCAGATGACACAAATGACAGTGAATAGTACTTATTACATGGATTTGGTTAATTTGGAACTTGAGGTACTATTAATTTAATAAAAGTGTATCAAAGGTAGACATTGATTAGTATCTGTCACTCTTTCCTGTAAGGCTTATTGCTTGTTGAGATGTTATCCTTTATACTTGGGTTTATTTAGAGTCTTTGCTCCAGAAGAGAAAATCCATCTTTTTAACATACTTTTTTTTAAAAATATTTTTTCCATGTTTGCATGATACATTTTCTTTCCCTCCCCTCTTCCCTTCCTCCTCCCAGAGTTGACAAAGAACTCCACTGGGTTATATAAATGTTATCACTTGATACCCATTTCCATATTATTCATTTTTGCAGTAGAGCAATCTTTTGAAACCAAAACCCCAGATCATGTACCCATATAAAGAAGTGATAAAGTCATATATTTTTGTTTGTTTTTCTACTTCCACAGTTCTTTCTCTTGATGTGGTTAGTGTTCTTTCTCATAAGCTCTTGGGACTGTCCCAGATCATTGCATTTCTGCTAGTAGCAAGGCCCATTACATTAGATCATCCTGCAATGTTTCACTTTCCGTGTACAATGTTCTCTTGGTTTTGCTTATTTCACTTTGTACTAGTTCATGGAAGTTCTTTCAGTTCATATAGAAATCCTCCAGTTCATCATTTCTTACAGGACAGTAGTATTCCATCACCATCAGATACCACAATTCGTTCAGCCATTGCCCAATTGAGGGACAGCCCCTCATTTTCCAGTTTTTTGACACCACCTAGAGTACGGCTATGAATATCTTTTTTGTACAACTCTTCTTTATTATCTCTTTGGGGTACAAATCTAGTAGTGGTTAGGGATCATTTTTTTAAGGTCCTTTGGGCACAATTCCAAATTACCTTCTAGAATGGTTGGATCAATTCACAATTCCACCAGCAGTGTATTAGTGTCCCAATATTGCCACATCCCCTCCAACATTTATTTTTTTCCTTTACTGCCATATTGGCCAGTCTGCTAGGTATGAGGTGGTACCTCAGAGTTTTTGAGAAATTTCATATTTAATATTGGTGTGCCAATATGGCTTGACACAACCTGATTTTAAACAAGAGTAAGTTGATGCTTTTTGTTTTTTTCTAAAATCCAACCTAATGATGCCTAGCATTTCCCCCTTCCCTTCTCTTTCTTCCCCTTTCTTCCCTTCCTTTTTCATTCCTTCCTTTCCAATTTTCTATTTCCCCTTTTATATTTTCCTTTTCTCTTCTCTTCCTTTAATGATCCTAACATTCTCCCAGATATAAAATTATTTTAAATTTCTAGTAGTTTACTAGTGTTGTTACATGGCTGTTGGTCATGGAATGCTATAGTCACTAAAGAATTAAAAGAGTATTCCTCAGAGGGCAATGGAAATGGGAATAATGGGTTTAAGTAAACAGACTGAAAAAAGAAATAAATTGGGAACTCCTGAAGAATAATCAGAGTAAAGGATATTATCAGAGGGTATATGAGTAAAAAAAAAAAAGATGTGCTGGTCATATGGTAAGTGTTGTGAAAAATGAGGAAGCAGCACATTAGGTGGACTTTATGTGACCATCTTATAGGGGAACATGGGCAAGAGTTGGGCAAGATAGGAAGCCATGGATCTAATGAGGCATGTGATCTGCTTCACTAGAAGAAACATGCATTTTGAAGGGATCATAGATTTGCTGAGTATATTTCAAAATTTGAGCAATAATTCAGAGAGGAATAACAAAATTCATTTATGGGTATTGATTGCTTATATTTTAGAATTGTGTTTTGTTTAATTTGGAATTGTGTATTCTTTTGTGTTTAATGCTTTCTCTTAAAAACTATATTTATTTTTTTATGGATTATGTTCTATAATTAGGATGAACAAAATAATATGAATCAAAATTCAAAACTCTTTCCAGTTTAAAAATTTAATAATAACTTTTCCATTATTTTCTTTATTTGCCTCAGTTCTCTGTTTGTATCCCTTTTTCATATTTAACAGCAAACACTAAACTTTATATTGATCACTATGTACTTATTTAGTTCTTCTGTTTCTTGCCTTCTTCAATTTGTATTCTTTTGTATGTCTTTTTGGATTTCTTCATAGTTTTTATTTATATATTTATTATTATTAATTTCCATTACACTAATATTCAACAATTTGCTTAGCCCATTCCCCTGATCACCGGACATTTATGTTGTTTCAAATTCTTTGGTATTCTGTATGGAAAATTAATATTGACTTGTGATATTTTTGTGAAGTAATTTTCCCTTTAGTCCCACCAAGTTCAGACTGAAACTTAAAACAAAACTCCAGACTTTCATTGTGCCCTCCCAGACACCCAGGCTGTGAAAAGGAATTGGAGCCTTCCTTTTTTGGTTAAGATAAATGGATTAAGGGCAGGACTAACCAGCCATAGTGAACCCTGATTATATGAAAGATTAAGATTATGGGCTGAGTAGTCCTGTTGAACTCACTTCAAGTTCAGTGGTCTAGTCATGTGGCAGAATATGCCTGTATCCTTGGGTTTTAGCAAAGACCCACCTCTCCTGTGATGCAGTAATGAAGGAGGAGTTGAGGTCTGTATAGTCCACCTCCTCTCTTGAAATATCCACCAATAGGACCTGTAGGTGAGGTCCTAAGGTAGAGCTGTCAGGCCAATCAATCAAAAACAGGACCTAACTCCCTTTATAAGCAAAGACTTAGCAGGCCAGTGAAAGTGCCATTCTTTGTTAGCAGATGCATGTATCTATTAATAAATAACGTTATTCTCAGAGAAATGGCTTCATTTTCTATAGATTAAAAATCTGAACACTATAGTATACATGTTTGTATAAAGTTATTTTAAAAATAAATATTTATTATATCCTTAGGGATATTCCCATTAATAGAATTATTGGGGCCAAAGAGTATGGTCAGTTTTATAATTCCTGTTACATATTGCCAAACTGCCTTTCAAATATTGGACTAATTTGCAATGCTACTAGCAATAAATTAAGTGTTCCTGTTTCCCAATAGTCTGGTTGATGATGAACTTTGTCACTTTGTTTTTATAAATGTAGTTTTAATTACTATCTATTTGATAACTAGAGAGAATGGACTTTTTTCCAAATTATTATTTATAACTTGTATTTTTTATTTTGAAAATTATATATTTATATCCCTTGACTATTAGAGACTGGTTGTTACCCTTTTGAATTTGTAATTAGGTCTTTGCAATATTTTGGATTTAAGGATTTTATCTGATATTTTAACACAAACATTTTATTCTAAACAAGGTACTTTTCTTTTTTATTTTAGTTATACTTCCAGTTCAACAAATTTTTGGTATAAATCAAATCATTTGGTCCCCAATAATTTCTTGTACTGTTCACTAGAAAAATGTGCTCGGCAATGCTTCTACATTTATGGAAGGTGTTTTATTCCATCATCTTCTAACTTTTTAAAAAAAATTTCTTTATTTTATTCCAGTGACAAATTTATACATAAGTTTTCTAAGGTTATGTGATTCTTGTTGTCTCCCTCCCTTTTTTTCTTCCCCCCTCCCAGAGTGTTGATAAGTGATTCCACTTTATAGATGTATTTTTACTCAAATCCTATTTCCATATTATTCATTTTTGTAAGAATAATCTTATAAGACCAAAACCTCAAATCCTATGTCCAAATAAGCAAATGATAAATCATATATTTACTTCTGCATTTCTACTCCAACAGTTCTTTCTCTAGATGTAGATCATTTTCTTCTAATTTTTAAGTGGTTTAAAAAAGGTTTAGCTCATTGAATTCCATGATCACTTCTTGTTGATTCTTTGTCAAATTTTTTTGGGGGATAGGAGGAGTAAAAGGTAACTAATGAAAAATTTTCCCTCTACCTCAGATATTCCTTATTGAACAGATGGAAGCCTCCTCTCCTGGAAAGATCAGGTCACCTATGGAGTCAGATGGCCCTTCTTAAATGATCTTGTTTTACTTATCTATGTATAGTTTGTATCTCTCAAAAGAATATAAATTCCTAGTCAAAGGCTTAAGGTTTTGCACATGTTAGACAATACATACTTGTTGAATGGAACTGAGATGGAGGAACCTGAGGTCCAGTGATGGCTCCCTCACCAGCCTCCTCCATTTTTTACTTTCTTATGCAAAGTCCAAGATCCTGGTAAATTTCTTTTGCCTCTGGTTCCACCTAGATTTCTTAAGTCTTATACTATTCAAGGTATTTGGGGGTAGAGGTTGGGGAGAAAAGAGGGAAGATTTCCTTCTTTTTATTCTTCTTCCCCTTGACTGCCCTATAATATCACAGCAACATTTTTGTAGTTATAAAGGAGATTTACTATGAAGTGTTACCAAAAATGTATATCGCAAGGGTTGTGGATCAGTATAGTTAAAAATTTTAAAGTACAACATTTTCACAAGTTTTGGAGGTTATGATAGTTTAATTTTTTTGGTTTATTGTACTTTGTTGTGCTTCATAGATATTGATTTTTTCTTTTTTTCTTTCTTTTACAAATGAAAGGTTTGTGGCAACCTAACATTGAACAAGTCCATTGGTCCCATTTTTCCAACAGCATATACTCACTTCATATTTTTGAATCACATTTTGGTAATTCTCATAATATTTCAATTTTTTCATTATTATTATATTTGTTATAGTCATCTATGATTAGTGACCTTTGATCTTTATTTTTTTTGCATTAAATTTTATTTCATTTTTCCCTAATTACATATAAAAAGTTTCCAACATTTTTCAAAGAATATTTAGTCTCAAATTCTTTTCTTCTCTCCCTCTCTCTCTCTCTTTCCCAATTCCTTACCCCTCTTAAAATGGTAAACAATATCATATGTATTTTACATGTGCAATTATGTAAATTATTTTCCCATATTAATCCTTTAGTGGAAGGAAACTCAAATAGAGAAACAATTTAAGAAAGTGAAAAACGTTTGCTTTGATCTGTTTTCAGACTAAGTTGATTTTCTCAGGAAATAGATGGCATTTTTTTTATCACGAGTCCTTTGGGATAGTTTTGGATCACTGTATTGATGAGAATAGCTGTTATTCATTGTTGTTCATTGTAAAGTATTCCTATCACGGTGTACAGGGCTCTCCTGGTTCTACTTATTTCACTTGGCTTTAATTTGTGTAAGTCTTTCCAGGTTTTTCTGAGTTCCTCCTGCTTGTCATTTCTTACAGCACAATAGTATTTCATTACAACCATATACTATAACTTACTCAGACATTCCCCATTTTCTGTGTATCCCTAAGTTTCCAAATTTCTACCTCTCTAAAAAGAGATGCTTTAAATATTTTTGTAGGAATAGATCCTTTCCCCCTTTTAAAAAAATCTCTTTGGGATTCAAACCTAGTAATGTTAGTATTATTGGGTCGAAAGTTATGTACTCTTTTATAGTCCTTTGGACATAGATCCAAGTTGCTTTCCTTAATGACTGAATCAGTTCACAACTTACTCAACAGTACATTCATGTCCCAATTTCCCATATCCCCTGCAGGTATTATCATTTTCCTTTCTGCAATAATATATAATCTGATAGGTGTGGGTTGGTACCTCAGAATTATTTTAATTTGCATTTCTCTAAATAATAGTGATTTAGAGCAGTTTTTGTATGACTATAGAGAGTTTTAATTACTTTGTCTGAGAACTATCTACTCAAATAATTTAGCCATTCATCAATTGGGGAATGACCTGTATTCTAATATATTTAACTCATTTCTCTATGTAGTTGAGGAATGAAGTCTTTATTAGAGAATCTTGTAAAAAATTTTTGTGCCATTATGATTATTGTGTATTACTTTCTATCCTGTTTCCCCCTACTTAGTTTCTGACCCCCACCGCCCTCAATTTGTCCTCTTTTTCTATCAGTCCCACCTCCCTTCTCTTATTTCCTTTCCCTCTTCTTTTCCTGGAGGCAAGATAGCTTTCTGTACCCAATTATATGTTCTTCTCTCATTGAGCCATTTCTGATGAAAGTAAGATTCACAAGCTCTCCTCCCCACCTTCCTCATCTTCTCCTCCCCCGTGAATGCTCTTTCATTCCTCTATTATATGCAATAATTTATTCCTATTCTGTTATTCCATTCCCCCTCCTCCCAATGCAGTCCTCTTTTTCATACCTTAATTTATTTTAATTTTTCATATCATCCTGTCATATTCAACTCACACCCTTTCCTCTGTCTATATATACTCCTTCTAACTGTCCTATTAATAAGGAAGTTATTTGGTGTTACAAGAATAAACTTTTTCAGTATCTTTTGATTTATCTTTTCTGTTTATTGCTATATGATTCTCTTGAGTTTTGTATATGAAAATCAAATTTTCTATTGAGCTCAGATCTTTTCATTAGGAATGCTTGAAAGTTCTCTCTTTCATTGAATACCCATTTTTCCCCCTGAAGGATTAGGCTTAGTTTTTTTGGATATGTGATTCTTGGTTGAAGTCTTAGCTCCTTTCCTCTCAGGAATATCATATTCCAGGCCTTCTGATCTTTTAATGTAGAAGCGGCTAAGTCTTGTATTATCCTGATTGTGGTTCCCTATTGTTTGAATTGTTTCTTTTTGACTAATTAGAATGTTTTCTCTTTGACCTGAGAATTTTAGAATATGGTTATAACATTCCTGGGAGTTATCCTTTTGTGATCTCTTTCAGGACGTGATTGGTGGATACTTTCAATTTCTATTTTGTCTTCTGGTTCTATAATATCAGGGCAATTTCCTTGATAATTTCATGAAAGATGATGTCTAAGCTCTTTTCTTGATTATGGCTTTCAGATAGTCTAATAATTCTTAAATTACCTCCCCTGTATTTATTTTCCAAGTCAGCTGTTTTCCCCATGAAATATTTAACATTTTCTTCTATTTTTTCTTTCTTTTGACTTTTTGATTGTTTCTTGATGTCTCATGGAGCTTCCATTTCCCAGTTCTAATTTTTAAGGTATGATTTTCTTGCATGAACTTTTCCATTTGCCTAGTTCTATTTTGTAGAGTTCTTTTCCTCAGTGAATTTTTGTACTTCTTTTCCCAAAGGGCCAATTTTGTCTTTCAAGAAGTTTTTCTCTTCAGTAAATTTTTGAATACCTTTTCTCATCTGGCCAATTCTGATTTTTTGGAAATTCTTTTCTTCTTTGGATTTTTGTGACTATTTTACCAATTGGCCTATTCTATTTTTTAAGGTATTATTTTCTTCAGGTTTGTTTTTTTGTGTGCCTCCTTTATCAGACTTGACTTTTTTTAGGATCTTCCGGTATGACTTACATATCCTTTTCCAATTTTTCTTCTCCCTTTTTTTTTACTTAATATTTTTCTTGGAGGCTTTGGTTACAGCAATATTGACTTTGTTGCCTTCTTCTCAGTTTGTGTTTTGGTTTTCCTTGTCAACAAAACAACTTTCTATGTTGAGTTTCTTTTTTGTTGTTGTTTGCACATTTTACAAGGAAGAGTGTGTTTAATACTCTCTGGGCCTGTATTCCAGTCTGTGAGTAACCCCAAGCACTTTTATTCCTCGAAACCATGACCAGGGACCCCTGCTCCCCCGTGGCTGCAAGTGCTGGTATATGCTGGTGCCCTTCTCACTCTGCCACTGTACCCCAGGACTGCAACCTGGGTTCTGTGTATGGGCAATGTGACAAGAATCTTGCACCCAGAGCCAGCAAAGGACCCCAGTAATCTCCTTCTGAGCAGTTGTCTGCTCTCCCCCTTCCTTCTACCTGTGTCTGAGAGTTTTGGACACCTCGGTGGGAGACTGTCCTGGCACTCATCATTCTGTCTTCACCCTGGTACACTAGATCCCTCACGCTGGCCTCCTAAGTTGTTTTGAACTAAAAAATTACTTTACCTTGTCTTTTTGCATGTTATACTGCTTGAGAATTTGTTTTGAGGCATTATATCATAGCTTTTTGAGGGGTGATTTTGTAGAAATCATTGGGTCCCTGTACTTTCTGATAGTTTTTTAAATTCTTGACCTAAGCATCAAACATTTTTTTTAACCCTTACTTTACATCTTAGCATCAATAGTGTGTATTGATTACAAAACAAAAGAGCAGTAAGGGCTAGGCAATTGGGGTTGAGTGACTTCCCCAGGGTCCCACAGCTAGGAAGTATATGAGGCCAGATTTGAACCAAAGTCTTCCCATCTCTGGGCCTGGCTCTCAATCCACTGAGCTGCCTAAAGACCCCCATTCTCCCCCCACTCTCCCCAGCATCAGATATTCTTTAGACCAGTGATTCCCAAAGTGGGCGCCACCACTCCCTGGTGGGTGCTGCAGCAATCCAGAGGGGGCGGTGATGGCCACAGGTGCATTTATCTTTCCTATTAATTGCTATTAAAATTTAAAAAATGGAGGACAGCTGGGTAGCTCAGTGGATTGAGAGTCAGGCCTAGAGACGGGAGGTCCTAGGTTCAAATCCAACCTCAGACACTTCCCAGCTGTGTGACCCTGGGCAAGTCACTTGATCCCCATTGCCCACCCTTACCACTCTTCCATCTAGGAGCCAATACACAGAAGTTAAGGGTTTAAAAAATTCAATTAAAAAAATTAATTTCTAGGGGGCTAAGTAATATTTTTTTCTGGGAAGGGGGTGGTAGGCCAAAAAAGTTTTGGAACCACTGCTTTAGACTAATCAGAACTCTCCTGCTTTACTTCCTTATTAGTCTGGGTGTTGTTATTAACTCATTTCTTGTGTCCTTGCTGTAGATTAGGCCTGTGCCTGGCTCAGGGCTGCTTTCTATTGGTGTCTTATTTTCTTTTACCCAGGGCCTTGCGGGATTTGGAAAGCTCACAAGGGACATTAAGTCCAGCAGCTGAGCCTGGGAAGGAGCCTGCCTCAAGGATCAATCTGGCAATGAACTATGATGTCCTACAAAGTAGAAAGCAGCTCTGTCCAGAAATAAACTGGGTGGAGTGAATGCATTGTAGCACTCACCTTAAGTTTGAGCCCACTTTCCCTAGGGGTCAAAGTAGTAGAAGGGAGAAAATACTGCCCCCCCCCCAACTTTTTTTTTCTGTTTTTCCTTGGGGAGGCAGCATTTTTTTTTTAGTTCTCTTCTTGCTATATCTTCTTAGTAAACATTCCTTTGTAAAAGCCAATTGATGTTAATTCATTAAATTGTCAACGGAGAGCTAATTAGTGGTATTCATGATACTGAGGAGATATTAAGTGACATTGAGTGAAATCATATCGAGGGAAAGACATACTGAATGGAGGATCAATCTGAAAACATTAGAAAGAAAGTCTTGACCCCTCAAAGGTATTACTAGGACCCTAAGAGGGAGGAGCAGGGCCTGACAACAGTATATGGGAATTGGGATAAGATTCTGAGTTTCCATTTTTAGGTTTCATTTCAGGCCTTGTTTTAATTATATCATCTAATTTTTGGGAAACCTCTAATCCCTCAGGGAATATCTAGTACCCTGGATAAGAGGAAACACCCTTGAGGACAAGTTGGTCCTTATCTTAACGTCTATGTTGGTTCAATCTATGGTTTGCCACTCATTATTATGTCTCTGTGGTGAGATCTTAAGATTTTTCTTAACTTGTATCCTGATAATTAGGGAGGCTGGACATATTTTCATATACTTATTAACAATTTATATTTCCTCCTTTGTAAATTGTCTGTTGATGTGCTTTGTCATAATAAATACAAAAATGGCACACTTGTCTCAGTTTTTGAGGATTCAAATCATCAGAACAAACTTTATTATTGTTTTTAAGATCCCGGGATAACATCTGATTTTTTTTTGTTTGTTTGGAAATACCAACATTGCCTTTTTTCTTAAGGAGAGCCAGTGAAAAGAGTACTACATTGAATTTAAAGCACTGAATTTAGAATCAGAGGATCTGGGCTTGAATTTTTACTCTGCTGCTTAAAAACTGTAAGACTAGAAAAATTATCTTGACTCTCTGGACATCATTTTCTCTATGTATAAAATAAAGGGATTGGGGCCAGATGAGTCTAAGATATCTTCATCTTTAAATCTTATGATTCTGTATAGTCTTATCTGTTTAGTAAAGACCCAATTATAAAGCACATATATGTATAATATAAACATGCATGTAACATGTCTATATCTATCATGTATATGCCCATAGACACACATATATATTGAAATATATGTGTGTGTGAGAGATATTCATGTGTGTAGGCAGTAGAGTCATAACAAGGCATTTTTCCATGGTTTAAAATTAAACTTTCATTCCCCAAGGAGTGAGTAGTCATAATTTTACCTTTCAAGAGGTTTTATCTCAGTTAAGAGGTAGGAAAGTACAAGCACATAAGAATCCCAGTTATAGGTGGAATTGCAAATTTACTAGCAACCATGACATCTTTTTCTTACTTTAGAAGTTGAAGTTATTGGCTATATCCAAGGTGATTAAAAAACAATAACGGATTATAGATTTAGAAGTAAAAGGACATTAGAGACTATGAAGGCCAACTTCCTGTTATAGATAAGGAAATTGAGGCACAGAAGGATTAAGTGACTCAGGATCAAACAGCTAGTAGGTATTAAAGATAATCTGAACTCAGGTCTTCCCAAGTCTAAAGCCAATGTTCTGATGGACTATACCGTGCTATCGTGTGTTGTGCTGTGTAGAGATGCTAATCTGTCCTGGTTCTTTCTAGGTAAGAGGGTCATAGGAAAGGAGTATTTAGGATTGGGAAGATCCTTAAAAAATACCCGAGGCCACGGCCTTACATTTAGAGAATGTAGAAAGAATGAAGCCCAAAGAAATGAGGTGATTTTCTTGCCCAACACCACAGTTAGAAAGTGGCAGGTACTGAAACCAAATTCGAGTCGGGAATGCTTGTTCACAACTAACATACACCTTGAGACATATCCAATGAAGGGAAATAATTATTCATTAATATAATAGTGCATTTGCATAAAGCATTTTTTCAGCCAAGAATGCCAATGGCTAGAGGGATTGCTATGAAATGAGATGGCAGTTGGGGTGGGGAAAGGGTAAATTAGATGAAGAAATATTTATCTTCAATTTATCCTTCAATGAAATATAATTTGAGTTACTATTCTAGATCCAACTAACCCCATTTCGCAGGACATGCATATTTGCTAAACAAACCAGAATAATTATTTTGAAGATTGGAAATCTTTCCTCTGTTCTGTGATTAATTAAACATGTTTGGTCCTATCCCAGTAAAAAAAATCACCATATCACTACGTGCATGTGAGATAAAATGTATGATTAAAAATATTTATTATACTGATGTAGAAGAGAATAATATGTTAAACAGATAAGCATATAATAATGCATATTTTCCCCATAAAATCTAATTTATCCCTTGGGCTGGGCATAAACTTTCCTCATGAACAACTGGTTTCCCAACTATAGATTGCAGAGCCAAACTACTTAGTTTTACATCAAATTGATCACTACTGTAATATTTCAGGAGCAAAATGATCCTCAGCAGTCAGTTTGATTTCAAAAGCCAAAATTTATGGTTTTGTTCCTGATTTAGTGATAAGATTTTTTAACATATTGGGCATTTCATCACCTTCTATCAGGGCACAGAGTTGAACCTACAAATAAAAAAATCCAACAAAAAAGGAACATAAATAATACACTACAAAATGACAGAAGAGTTTAATATTCCCTTCAGACCAGTGGGAAATTACTCAGATTTCTTTCCTTGTAAACATATGTCCTGGTCTATACGGAAGACGTGCTATGCAAGCTTTATGCTCCCAAAGAGCAAAATCACAGACAATGCTTGAACTTGAAACTATGATTACTTTCCTAAGTATAAAGGAAACTTTATTATGTATGTGCTTCCCCCTTTTTATGACTCCCTTTTATTGCATATGTGTCTCAGTTCTGCTTTATTCAATGCAGATAAAATTCAGTTATTGGACATTTTTGATATGTTTAAAATAAGCAAGGACATTTAATGATGTAGAAGTTTATGACTCAGTAAAGACTCCTCCCTATCTGGTGTTTTAGGAGAGACACCTATAAAATCAAATTATAATAATCATAGGTGTCAAGGGGAAAAAGGTGGGCCCATCGAGCTCTCTATTTGCCACGTTTTAAAATTCATTCTAAAACACCTACTTTGGAAACACAGGGGCCAGATTGCTAACTGTCTCCTTAGGTTTGCAAAGTTGAACTGTACTTGGTAATTACCGTGGTGAATTTTTAGAAAGCTGGGTTTGTGAAGGAGGCACGCAGGGACAGAGATAAAATACATGGCAGAAAGAAAGCAACATAACTGCTTGCGTGCCCAGTAGACACATGTATGTTTAGGATTGACTTTCGAGAAAGCTGGATTGACTTCAGAGTTGTGAAAATAAATTTGGTTGTCTTGCACTCATCCACTGAAAGCATTTTTCCCCCCAAATAACACTACTGTCATGTAGCCATATCTTATTGTCATGACCCAAGAGGGTTAAGTCATTGATCTGAGGCTACAGTAGTCTACTTTATCACATGCAACTTATCTGTTGAGTCAGCAAGGTCAAATAGGCTTCTGGTAGACATCATATCTAGACAGCTCGAGTCTGTAGTGATTATTTTTTTTAAAGCTTCAAGTCAGATAAAAATTTTAGCTTTCTTCTGCTCTGTGATTAATTTTAAAATGTTTGGTCCCTTATATACAGGCCTGTAAAGCACTCTTCAAGCAAAAAAAAAAGCCAATGTATTTGTTGATGTTCTAATGAAAAAACAAAACAAAACAAAAAAACCAAACCTAAGCATTTATTTCTTACCACGTAGCTGCTCACTTTGGCTCTGTCCCATCTCTTTCCCATTCCTTCCCATTTTCACCTCCTTTAGAAGTCAGGGCACGTGTGGATATGAGATCCTGCATGAAATAGTGGACAGAGTGCTGTCAGGAGAAACCTGAGTTAAAATCCTCTTTCTCATATTTACTATTTATGTACTCACTAAATGCCTTAGTTTCTTCATCTGCAAAATGGGAATAATGTCCGAATGCTTCCCTTAAGGATTGCTGTGACAGCTAAATGAGATAAAGTATATAAAATGCTGTAAGGATGTTAGATATTATTATTGTTGTTACAATGTACCCAGAGATATGCAACTTTGACAAGTTTGTCCATTCTTATCCATTGTCTTCCAATATGCCTATCTATAGGAAAATATATCTATTTACCCATAATTGGATTTATATGGGCCATCAGATGACAAATCTTACTGGGAACTTTATATTGGAACTTATCTATTAGTGCAGAACTTGTCTTTTTTGTTTAATATGAGTTGCTTTATCATTATTTCAAATATTTTGTTATTACAGATAAAAGTGATGAATATGTTTGTACAAGGAGTTCTTTCTTTCTTTTTTTTTTTGCTTTGTAAGGTGCTGCCTTATTGGACAGTGTTATCTATATGGAAAGGAGTAGGACTATAGAAATTTCAGAGAAAAAAATCTTTGGGAAGATAGCTTCTCGGTGAAAAGCACTTGGGGAGGAACACAGATAGTTTTGGGATGAATTGAGGGAAAACAGAAATGCCTGACAAATACACAATTTGGTTTCTGACCCTAAGACAGAAATGAGACACCACACACAAGAAGACCCGGCTTTTGTGGCAGGAGGGGCCAGCAACTGAAGTAGCAGAGCAGAGGAGAGGGAACTGAGTCTGTCCTCTTGTATTTGGAGGGACTCCAGCTTAGTCAAGCTCAGGCAAATTAATTGAAAGTAAATGAGCCGTGTCAAGTCCAACTGAGTTAGAAAAGCAACCAAAGTGAGAGCCGAGGGAAGGGCTGAGATGCTGCAATATTTTGCTTTTGAGCTGATTGAAGGAAGAGAGTCTTTGCATCTACTGCTGGGAGTAGAACTGATTAAAGGGAAAGTTTTGCTGTTGGAAGCAGATTGGAGGAATAAGAATTCTCTGCCAGGAACATACTTGGTTGGGGAAAGAAGAATCTTGGTTGCCTCATTCTTTACTGTCACTTAAGGTTTTTTAAGAGGGGGAAAATACTTCAGAAGTTCAATCAAAAGAACTAACTTGAATAGCTCTACATTTTCTAGGATTAGAAAAATGTTTTTACTAAACGAGGATAAACCTCCTTTAGAGTTCACCTAAGAAGCAGTGTAAGTAGAATACCTAGCAGAGAAGTAGTCCCATCTAGTTAGTGACTTTTGGTGGTTTGTTACCTAAACAGGATGTCAAGGCTTATAGACAAGGGTCTTGAGTCATCCCAGGAGGATGGGTTTTCTTAATTGTATGCCCTCCCCTTTAAAGAAAGTTTCTTTAAGTTTGTACCCACTCACCACCATGAAGACTGTGTGCATTGGTGGGGAAGTGTGACCCAGATTTCTGGGTGGGCTATTATATTGATTTTTGCATTTTATTTTGTTTAGTAAATGTCTCATGATTGAGTTAATAGTGTTTTTTAAATTATTTATTTAAGTGAGAATTATACTAGTGGGGGCTGAGGAGCTGTAGTTTTGAATAGTAGATGTATAGCTCACCCATAGGAACCTGAGGATGAATTGTGAATTGTCGCAGTGAAATTATTCCCTAGGGTAAAACTTGTCAACCCTGTCACACTTGCCAGTATGAATTCCTTTTGGAGTGACTCAGCCTAGATCAGAGAGAGGTAAGTTGGAGGAAGGTTAAGGTGTTCATATTCTACATCACATCCATGCGGACCTTTTTTAAAAAATGATATTTTCACAATGAAGTCTAGTTGGAACTTCTTGGGTAACAGGGTATTATCAGTTTGTGACTCAGCATATTGCTATGTTATTAACCATAATATTTGCCTACCTGAACTCTGATAACGTATTAAACTTCCCCTTTTCCCTCGGCGGTGCCAACACTGGACCTTTCCACTCTAATTTTTTTTTTCAATTCTTATATCTATGAGATAGCGTCTTAGGAGTGTCCTACTTTCCATTTCTTTGATAATTTCTGTATGGTTATTAACAATTCACATTTTCTCCTTTGTAAATTGTCTGTTAATGTTGCTTTGTCATGATGAACACAAAAATAACAGAATTGTTGCTTCTGCTCTTGAATATTCATATCATCAGGAAAAATGTTATTATTACTCTTATGATTCTTATTATTTCTTATGATCTTATGCAACTTTTTGGCTATTTGGAAATATGGTCTTTTTTTTAAAGAGTCAGTGCTTCATAAAGGAAAAGATTATTATGTTTGGAGTCAGAGAATCTGGGCCCGAATCCTTCTTTGGATCTCACTTTCCTCATGTGAACTCACTGCAAATAGCTGATATTTACATAGTGCCTACTCTGTGCTAGGACCCCTGCTAAACAAGTTATAAATATCTCATATGATCTTCACAAGAACCCTGGGAGTTAGATGCTATTATTATGAGGAAACTGAGGTGAAGTGACTTGCCCAGTATCATACAGCTAATAAGTGTTTGAGGCTGGATTTGAACTCAGACATTCCTGATTCTATGCCTAGTGTTTTATTTACTGTGCAACTTAATTGTTTTCCACCCAATCCATAGAAAAAGTCTTCCACATCAATGTACCACTTTCCTTATTTTTTAAGTTTATTTATTGAATTAATTTAGAATATTTTTCCATAGTTACATGAATCATGTTCTTTCTTTCCTCTCCTCCCACCCCACTCCTGTAACCAACAAGCAATTCCACTGGGTTTTACATGCATCATTGATCAAGACCTATTTCCGTATTATTAGTATTTGCACTGGGGTGATCATTTAGAGTTTCCATCTCGAATCATATCTCCATTGAACCATGTGATCATTTTCTGGCTTTTTGAACTGAGGAAATCTTTTTTTTTAAACTTTATAGAAACCCTTGCCTTCTGTCTTAGAATCATTATTAAGTATTGGTTCCAAGGTAGAAGAGTGACAAGGACCAGGCATTTAGGGTTAAATGACTTGCCCAGGGTCACTCAGCTAGGAAATGTCTAAGGTCAGATTTGAACTCAGGACTTTCCATCTTTAGGCCTGGCTCTCTATCCATTAAACCACCTACTTGCCCTGAAACTTTTCAATATTGGGGATTCCATGGTGAATTAAAAACATCAGAGGATGAAAATAATTATGGAGAGAAAATCACTTTGGAAGTCAATGTAGTTGCTTAATAACTCTGTTGTATTAAATTAAATGCTTATGTTAATTATAAGAATGAAAGTTCTAGGGGTTTCTCAGAACCCTTCTAAGTGATGACGAAAAATATGTATTCTTTACTGCACTGAATTAGAATCTCTGACTATTGAGTCCAAACCATACCTGAAAAGACATCCTCTCTACAGAATCTTGAAAAACATTATGTTTTGCTTAGCAGTAGTAGAGACTTAAGTTAGCACTATAGTCAAATCAAAAAGCTTAAAGTCCAGAGAGAGAGAAAGTTGTTCTTAAAGAATTTACAATTTTTTTTGATTCAAAGATATTTTATTTTTTCAGTTACATGTAATAATAATTTTTGTCATGTTTTCCAAAATTATAAGATTGAAACCATCTATCTCCTTCCCTCCATTCCCTTCCCCCACCCAGAGATGATAAACAATTTGATCTGGGCCATACATGTATTATGCAAAACATACTTCCATATCGATCATTGTAAAAACACACTCGTACAAAACCAAAACCTCCAAATAAAATGATGAATACACTCATTTGAAGATAGTCCGCTTTGATCTGCATCCATTCAATTCTAACAGTTCTTTTCTCTGGAGGTGGAGAGCCTTCCCCATCGTCACAAGTCCTTTGGAATTGTCCCATAGCATTTCATTGCAGAGAGAAGCTGTTTTCACTGCTGATCATCGTACAACGCCACTGTTACTGTGTACAATGAAAGGACTTCTACTTTATGGGGAATCAACATGTACATTTTTGTGCATATGGAATATATATTATATCTATGCACACATGTTTAAATTACAAAAGTAATTCAGTGTAGTTTGGGAGTGAGGGAGAATCAAGAATGGCTTCTTAAAGAAGATGGTGCTTGAGGTGCATCTTGAAGCAATGAGACATGCAGAAGCAGCAGAGCATCCTAAGTGGGGAAATGGGAGGCGACATGTGGCAGGCACGTGCAATTGCCACCCCCACTGCCACCTTGACCACCATCTCCCCTTGGACTCTGATGAGGACAGTCCAATATCCTGAACCAAGAACCTTGGGAATAACGGTGTCCTCCAAACCAGACGATATGCTTCTAGTCTAGTTCTTGAAGCTAGGATTGAGGGGAGAAGCTATTATAAAAAGGGGCCCTATTTTTCTCATAACCACCATCAACAACTTTAGTCAAATTCCACCAGCAGGCAAAGGGGCAGAAGAGTCTTGGTAGTGGCAGCACCCCCCCCCCCCCACCAGTCTTTCTTCAAGCCTAGCCCTAACAGCCTGATGGAGAGGCAGTCCCTGTGGAAAGGAGTCACTTGCTGCTTGCCCCACTTGGCCTCTGGTGCACACGAAACCATTCCTGATATGGTTGTGACCCACTTAGTGCCAGAATGAAGCCACTCTGCATGGTTATGTTTAGGCACAGAATAAATCTCTATACACTGGAGTTCATTTGTTCCTGAGAATCCAGTGAAAGCAGGCTAAGTCCTGTCCATCAGCATATTGTCCTTTATTTCTTCCTCCAAATGAGTTGTTAGAAAAGGTAGCAAGAAAATATACTGACTTGCTTTCTTGAGGTCTAGGCAGACATTTGACACCTGTGCATTGAGCATTTTAGCTACTGAAAATGCCCATAACATGGGAGCCTTACCTTTCTGGATCTTAATATTAGTTCAGTTGATTGCTCTTTCTGTGGAAGGTACCCTGCTCCCCAGACTGGAACTGACTACTCATCTTTCTAAAAATATGTGGAATTTAGGGCACAATCCTGAGTCAGACAGAAGTGCTTTTTGATTGTCTTTATAGGACCAATGCTAATAGACAGAGCAATGCCTTCATTCACACATGGACTCTGTTCTATTTGAAAAGAAGTTGTTCTTGAATCATTACATTAATCCCTGCTACTTTTTTGTTGTCGTGTTTAATATAAATGCAATCCAATTTAATTTGCATATAAACAAATCCATTGCATATTAAAATCAACATATTATCCACATCAGCCTGAATGCTTTCATGAAGAAGCAAACTAAAAAAAATCATGCATATTAATATTGTAGATAAAGCAGTTATTATATAGAGTAGTAAATAAAAAACAATATGATTAATCTCAAAATGGAAGCTTCATAAAACAAAATATATTATAGGGATGTTAAAGTGCTTTCAGAGCAGTATTATGGATCCTTGTGTTTTGCATATAATTTGTTTAAAATTGATCTCACAAGGCATCATGCACACTTATCCCATTTTTCAGTTTCATATAGACACATAAACATGTTTTCCATAACTGATATCATTAAAATCAAAATGTATACTATAAACCACTTAACTGAATCTAATTGAATTAGGGCATGTTTTCCGATATCTTTTTGACCCCTAACCTCCAACTCCCACACACTGCCCAGGTAGGGAACATAGAGCTAGAGACTCTGGTACCTACCTAGCTACATTCTGCTCTTTCAGTCACATGTAGAGCATTCTGTTCACTTCTAGGGGCCACATTCTCAGAAGAACATTGATAAGCTGGCAGGTGGGCTCGGGGTGCGTAGGGATAGGGACTGGACCTGTGAGTTTATTGGCATAGGACGTCTCAGATAAGGAAATCAAAAGCAGACGGGTGCTTTCTCTACAATTTATTCTCTTAGTTGCCTAGAGCACTTGGATGGTAAATGACTTACCCAGGGTGAATCAACCAATAGGTATCAGAAGTGAGACTTGAACCTAGGACTTCTTGACTCTTCAGATTTCTATCCATTATGTCACCTTTCATTTCACCATAGTAAGGATGGTTGACGGAACTAGGAATACTTAAAGGAAAGAAGATTTGGGAATGGGGTATGATTTTCCAGACCAAAACATACTTCCCCAGACACAAAAATGTCCTTTATACATTTTTACCCATTTTTAGACTGAACTAGAATGAATGGACAAATGGATTTAACATTGTTTTGTTGTTCAGTTGTTGACTCTTCAGGATCTTGTTTTAGTTTTCTTGGCAAAGATAGTGTAGTGGTTTGTCATTTCCTTCTCCAGCTCATTTGTCAGATGAGGAAACTGAGGCAAGCAGAGTAATAACTTGACCAGGGTCACATAGATAATGCGAGTCACTAAGTGTCTGAAGCCAGATTTGAACTCAGGGCTTCCCAACACCAGGCATGGCAATCTATCCACAATGCCATCTAATGTCCTGCCTATCATATAGTAAATGATTAATAAATGCTTATTCCATTTGTCCACTCATTCTAATTAGTGGGACTTTGTCATGGAAAAGATAGAAGACTTTTTCTGTTGCTTCAGGAGACAGAACTAAGATCGATTGGTAGAAGTTCTTGGGAGGAAGGTTTTTGCTCAGTATAAGAAAGAATTTTATAGCAATTAGACTCGACTGCTTCAAGATTTCCACAACACGAGGAATGTGCCAGTGGAGGCTGAATGACCACTGTTGTGTTGATTCTCGAGTTAGTCAGGGAGCGGTCAATTCTAAGGTTCCTTCCAACTTAAAGATTTTATGATCTTTGAGTTAACAGTGAAAGCTCAGTATTTATTATTAGAAATATTAGATATTTAAACTGATATGGCCTCTGATGAGTAGAGACTTCTTGGTATTGAATTTTAGTCAGTTTGGTGCCTTATAACTCCAGTATGTTAAGGATCTGTGATTTCACATTTCACCGATGCATATATCCCAATCCCCCATGACTTGTTATAAAATTTTGTCCATTTTCATTGAAAAATGTTCAATATCAAGTGACTAAATTTCTGGTAATGAACCTCTTCAAATTTAACCAGGTGAAAGCCATATAATCTATCCCTGGAGACATAATAAAAATCTTTCTAGTGTGGTAGGAGTTGCTAGAGCTTTGGGTTTGTTGGCACAATCTTCCAGAATTTCCAAACAATAATAAGGTACTGAAGAAAGCATTGAATTTCAGGGCTGGGAGGTACCTCAGAGTCCATCTATCCTAGAAAGTCCCTGAATAGCGCCTAACTCACAACATCTTTAAAAATTGGTCACCTTGCTTTCACTTAAGGACCTCCAGTGAAGGGAAACCCATTTAGTGTATTATGGTACAGCTTTAACTGTTAGGGTATTAGTATTTAAGTTAAGCTTGAGTTTGCCTCTCTTTAATTTCTTTCTTTTTAAACCCTTACTTTCCATCTTAGAATCCATATTATGTATTGGTTCCAGGACAGAAGTAAGTTCTGGGTTACCCAGAACTGGTAAGGCAATGGGAGTTAAGTGACTTGCCCAGGGTCACACAGCTGGGACATATCTGAGACTAGATTTGAACCTAGGACTTCCCATCTCTAGGCCTGGCTCTCAATCCACTGGGCCACCCAGCTGCTTCCCCTCCCCCCCATTTCTTTCTTTTCTTTTTTTTTTAAATCCTTACCTTCTGTCTTAGAATCAATACTGTGTATTGGTTCTAACGCAGAAGTGGTAAGGGCTAGACAATGGGGGTTAAGTGACTTCCCCAGGGTCACATAGCTAGGAAGTATCTGAGGCCAGCTTTGAACCAAAGTCTTCCCATCTCTGGGCCTGGCTCTCAATCCACTGAGTTACCCAGAGCAATTTCTGATCATTGCTCCCAATTCTATCCTCTGGGAGCAACCAGAACAAGTCTAAACCTTTTTTCATAAGATTGATCTTCAGATACTTGAAGATGACTATCATGTCTCTGCCCTTAAATCTTCTCTTCACCAGTCTAAACATTCCTAGTTCTTTCAATTTATCTTCCTACCTTTCCAACCTCCTCTCAATCTCCCTCGGCATACCTTCACTGATGTTCTAGAAGGCTCTATAATAGGACATCTTCTCTTTTTCCTTTATGTTCTTTTGCTTGGTAATCTCTTTAATTCTCATGGAGTCATTTTCTCTATGCTGATGATTCTCATGTCTACTCATGTGTCTTTAACTTCTCTTTCCTATTCTCTAGTTTCACATCTCCAACTTCCTTTTTGATATTTCAAACTAGGTGACCCATAGTTAAACTCTCCATACCCATTATTGAAGTCACTATTTTTCTTATTAAACCCTGCAGTTTTCCTAACTTTCTCATTATTGTCAAGGACAACGTTATCTTCCCAGTCACCCAATCTATGTGTCATCCTTGACTTCTCACCCTCTCTAACTTCCCATATCTAACCAGTTGTTAGTATCTGCTGATTTTACCTTGGTAACTTCTCTCATATAAGCCTTCTCTCCTCTAGCCACCTTCTCTCTTCTACCTCCACCTTGGCCATTAATACTTCATATCTGCATCATTATAATAGTCTGTTGGTTGGTCTCTTTGACTCAAGTCTCTCCTCATTCTAGTCAATATTTCTGTCGAATTATCTTCCAAAGCACAGATCTGACCATATTTCCCTTCTCTCCCTGCTTCCACATCAATAAATTCTAGGGACTCCCTGTTGCCTCCAGGATCAAATACAAAACCCTCTGGTTTTTAAAGCTCTTTATAATCTGGCCTCCCATCTTTCTAGTTTTCTTTTACTTTGGTCCTCTTCACATGTTTTGCTTTGGCCTCCTTTCTATTCTTGACATTTCTTCTCCCAACTTTAGGCATTTCACTGACTGTCCCCTATCTTTAGAATTCTCAAACCATTGGCTTCCCTGGCTTTATTAAAGCTTTTGCTATAATCCCCCCTTGTGGAAGAAGCCTTTTCTGATCCCCTCACTGTTAACACCTTCCCTCTATATTTGTTTATGTTGTATACATCTCATCTGTACATGGTTGTTTGCATACTGTCTCCTGCCATGAGCTCCTTGAGAGCAGGGGCTGTCTTTTGTGTTCCTGTTTATTCCCAGTGCTTAAGCATAGTGCCTAGCATATAGTAAATACTTAATAAATTCTTGCTGACTTGCCTTTTGTGATCTATTCTCTAGCATTCTTATCCAAATCAAGATCTTCTGGACATAACAGAGTGTAGTCATTTCTTTTCTAAATGGCTATGCCCAGAACTGAATACAAGAGTCCATATGTGATTTGATTAAGGAATAGTGGGATTAGTACTTTCCATGTTCTGTACCTAACATTTTCCTTAGTATAGCTTATATTTGTATTAGCTTTTTTAGCTGCTGTGTTACTGGTCTGGTTGAAGGACTAAAGGATGAAGTGCTAAGTTCCTCCCAAGGCCTTCCTTTAGTGAGGACAAAAATTAGACTTCTAGCTCAATCCACTCTCCATTAATGCTCTGCTTTGTTTCAGCTCTACAGAACAAGATACTCCAATGCCAGTACCAACCCTCCCCAACCCGTTTCCTTTTCCCTCCCCCTTTCCAGCTTCCTTTTGTGTGTTGTCTTTCCCTATTTGATTGAAAGTTCCTTGAGGGCAAAGAATGTCTTTTTTTTATTTGTACCCCTTGTGATTTGCACAGTGTCTGGCACAAGGTGGGAGTTTAATAAATGTTTATTTATTGAATTGAATTGAAATTATACTGAGCTTTTGGTCCACTAAAAACTTCAATCTTTTTCACATGAATTATTGGCCAACCACACCTCCATCTATGTGCCCTTGTGCAATTAATGTGTTTAACTTGGTGGTTCTCAAAGTATAGTCCAGAAACTCTTTCAGGGATTCTGTGACTTCAAAACTAATTCTATAGTAATACTAAGATTATATAATTCCTAATATAATAAATATCAATTGGCATAAACTAGTAGTGTTCAAATATAAACAAAAGCTCTTCTCTGGAGTCCTTATTTTTTAGGAGAGTAAAAGGATCCTAAGATTGAAGAGCTTGGAAACCACCTGTTTAAACTAATTCCAGCACCCCATGTTTAATATTATTTGATTTTATCTTAATAGGTTTGTCCCCATTGTTATAATCTGTACAGATATTTTTGTATACTGACTCTATCATCCAGTATGTTAGCTGGCTCTCTACTTCATATCTGATAAAAAAAAACATTAAATACCAATGGGCTAAGGATAGATCATAGCGTTACTCCATCAGAGATTGCCCTATCAGTTGACATAGGTCAATTTATCATTGACTTGTCACATTTAGTTATATAACTGGATTTAAATTTACCTAACCACACCACTATTTAGCCTATATTTCTATCTTGTCCATAAGGGTAGTTCGAGAGGCTATCATTATTGTGCTTAAAATCAAGATATACTATGTCAATGGCATTTTTTCTGATATGCCATTCTAGTAACCTTGTCAAGAAAAGAAAACGAAATTAGTCTGGCGTGACCTTTTCTTGATGAAGCCATCCTTGCTTTTAGTGATCACTTATTTCCTTTCCAAGTTCTCCCAAGCTATCACTTAAAAAAGACATTTTCAAATTTTTCTTGGAATCAGTCAAGTTCCTTGGTCTAGGGTATACAAATTCCATCCTTTGGGACATTTGCTCATCTTTAGTCCTGTGAAATCTCTCCTGTTTCTCATGATGGTGGCAGATGAAGGGTGTTAAGGTAGGTGTTATCCATTTCATCTGTGTTTCTATTGATTAATGGATCTATCCTTTAAATGATTTGTTTTTAATAGGATTCATAAAGGAAATAATTTCTTTTAGCTTTCCTTGGAAACATTCACAGAAACAAATATACTCAGATAAAGAGGAAACAAATTAGAGTGCATACCAAGGATCTTAACTATTGGTTTAGAGTAGAAATGGCAGACTATGGCCAGTGGCCTATTTGGTATAGCCTATGGCAGTGATTCCCGCCACCACCCCCTGGTGGGTGCTGCAGCTATCCAGGGAGGGCCGTGATGGCCACAGGTGCATTTGGGGGTGGTGAATAACCGTAAGGGGGGTGGTGATAGTGTGTGACACGGGGCGCTAAGTAATATTTTTTCTGGAAAGGGGGCGGTAGGCCCAAAAAGTTTGGGAACCACTGGTCTATGGGCTCTACTTTGCTGGCTCTTGCACTGGTATTCAGTTGAAAATGTTTTTCTAGGATGGTTCTATGCACATGCTTAAGACTAGCATGGGAGACAGAACAATGAACTTGACATCTGAACATCTATATTTAAATCCACACCCTGTCAATCTATATGTTTACCTAACCTTCGGCTAATCACATCAAGTCTCTGAAACTCAGCACACACACACACACACACACACACACACACACACGTGTGTGTGTGTGTGTGTGTGTGTGTGTGTGTGCAGTACAATGCTATGGGTAGCAAATAAGATATGCTATAGAAGAAAACACTCCGTACATGATAAAGTGGCATATGAAAATCAGCCATTTTCTGAGTTTATACATTTGGATATTATTTCCATACAGAATTACATAGGACTGCACTTCTTTTCTGGTCCAAAACTTATCTCTCACTGCTATCTTTAGCCTTTTACCCATATCTACAGGCAATAACTAGGTCATTTTCATGGACTCTGGAGTTCTTTTGAGACATTGGCAGTAAAACCTTGGCTACTTTATTGTTAAAGAAATGCATTTTGTTTTAAATAACAGGTATATATTAAGTAAATTTGGACAAAATTGCCTATGAATTTCAGGCAGATAGCAAATTAGCATATTTAAAAATAAGAACTTTTACTCCAATTAGTGTAGTTGGAAATAAGAAAATCTATAGTTCTAAACACATAAAAATATTTATTATGTACCCATAGGTACACACAAATATTTTTCTATAAGAATATTTTGGGGGTGCTCGGCTTCTGAAGTCAGTGTCGTTCTCTGCAAGAAACAATTGGACCTCTTTTTAAAAAAATAATTTTCATTTTATGCAATGTAATAACAGGTGAAATAACAAATGAGAAGATAAAAATATTCCTGAACACTGTAGGGCATACATGTATGTATAAACAGATACTGTAGCTATTCCCTTAAGTTGCATCATTTGGTATGGGATTTGACTTTATAATTTGCTCTTCCTGTTTAATGCTGAATTCAGGTAGCATTTGCTAGTGAGCTTCTGCCACTGAATTCCAACTAACTATATATAGGCTCGAAGTGTAAAATGGCAAATTATCCATTTCATCTGTGTTGCTATTGATTTATGTCTCTATCTGTCTATCCCTTTATTGATTTGTTTTAACAGGGTCCATAAAGGAGGGCTCTTCAGCTCCCTTCATTTTTTTTATCCTTTTGTTTATTACAAGTAAGTGCCCCTCTGTATATTCTAGATTGCCCTCTTTTCTCATCTGAAACGTTCCCTGTGTATATTTCCTTTATTATTCTCTCTCAACTTTCTTTGTTACCTTCCCTGTCTTTTATTATTTCCACTGTGTCATCAAAAACTGACTCGGTACAGTCTGCCAATTAGCCTTTGTCTGTCAGCGCAGGCATCAGCATCCTGAAGAGTGATAGTGAGTGGCAGAACGTACAAGTTCTATGTGATATGCAGCCCCGTGTCCTTGCACATAGAGGTGCCATTACTGATAAAGCAGTAGATTGGTTTAGATTATCTACTGACAAAACTTCTGGAAGGGGAAAGATATACATATGCCCTAAAAAGGAGCACAAGGGGGAAGCTGATTTGGCAAGGCG
The DNA here is from genome assembly GCF_016433145.1 of Gracilinanus agilis. Taxonomy (NCBI): domain Eukaryota; kingdom Metazoa; phylum Chordata; class Mammalia; order Didelphimorphia; family Didelphidae; genus Gracilinanus; species Gracilinanus agilis. Next base: position 247,495,211 of record NC_058131.1, read on the forward strand.
ACTTTTAAGCAATCTGCTCAGAGGAGAGCACTGGATGCAGGGCTGGGAAGGGTTCTGAAAGATGTTGTCCCAGTTTAGAGATCATTTGATCCAAACTCCCCATTTTACAGATGAGGAAAGAAAAGGGAGCATGCTATATATGTAAGTTAGGAGAGTGCTAGATTGGAAGCCAGAAGAAGATCTGGTCACCAATTCCTGACTGTCATGATTACCTCTATGACCCTGGACCAATCATTTCCTTTTCTGGACCTCAGTTTCTTTACTTGTATAATAAGAAGATTGGACTAGATTTTAAATTCTTTTTCTGTTCCGAACCCTTTGAAAGTAAGCGCTATCATTGTGAAATCAGCTAGGTAGCACAGTGGATAGTACCCTGGAGTTGGGAGGTCCTAGGTTCGAATGTGACTGTAGACACTTTTTGGCTATGTAATTCTGGGTAAGTCATTTAACCATGATTTCCTATGCCTTACCACTCTTCTGTCTTAGAATTGACACTAAGACAGAAGGTAAGAGCTTAAAAAAATCCTAAGAAAACACTATGTAAATGTTAGTTATTATTATTATCTCTTCTCCCTGCTAATAATATACATTTTTTTAAAGCATTTTAGAATTTCTTTTCAAAGAGTAAAGACGGGTAGTACAAGTTCCTCCAGTATTTAGTGCAGCACTTGAAAATAGTAGGCACTTAATAAATATTGATTGGTTGAAGTATTTATGGGTAAGGCAATTATGAGGGATGGAACTGGGATTGGCATCTAGATATTCAGAAGTCCATTCTAGTCCCAAGACTAACAAAATATCATGCTACCCCATTGATGTAATAAATAAATGAAAATTGTACTTTTAAACATTGAGTAGATTATTGAACACAATAGGCAAAGGTTAAAACACCACAGTAGGTATTTTGGGGAGGCAGTGTGGTACAGCAGAAAGACCACTGGCTCTGGGGTCAGAGGACCCAGATTCAAATCCTACCTGTCACACTTACTACCAGTATGAGCTTGTACAAATCATTTAATTTCCCTAGACCTCAGTTCCCAATCTATATAATGAAGGGGTTGGACTAGATGACTTCTGAGATCATTCCAGAGCTAGAGTCCTGTGATACAAGGATTGCTGCCCTGACTAGATGTAACAGTTGGGCTGGGTCCTAAAGACACTCGTCGGTAGGCATGCTGCCACTATCAGCCTTTAAGACTGGCTGACATTTCAAACTGTGGAAATGATCTTTTGAAATCTTGAATGGTCTCACCTTTGATCTTGTGTTTATTAAAAAAAATAAAACAAAGAAAATGGCATTTATGCCCACAAAATCTTGAGAAATAGTAGCAAGTGAAGGGTTATAAAAGCAATATTCTGTTTTTGGCAGTGCCCCTGTGAGGCTTGTTGTTACTTTGTTCCTTTAATTTTACAATATCAGTTTCCAGGTTCTTATTTTATTTTATCCTCCATTCAATTTGACAAACATTTATTAAATAAAATTGAAACTGTAGTTAGGCATCTGGCCACCAGGTGGTGGAAGCATATCATAGTCATGTGATCAGGACTAGCTTCTAGGATCTTTGATTTAAGTGACCTCAGAGACCATCTAGGACCCACTTCCCAATGGAAAGATGAGAAATATAACCTAGAAAGGTCCAGACACTTTGTTAGGGAGTAGATGCAAGAACTGGGATTTGAACAAAGACAAATCCTTTCCTTTTACCTCTTCATAGTCAAGTTTAAGCCCTAGGCATATTTGATTGAAGTAAAGATCCTTCTTTCTTTTTTTCCTTCCTTCCTTCCTTCCTTCCTTCCTTCCTTCCTTCCTTCCTTCCTTCCTTCCTTCCTTCCTTCCTTTCCTTTCCTTTCCTTCCTTCCTTCCATTGATTTTTAAGCATAATAACCCAATAAAGTAAATAATTCAACACTCTTAAAAATAGATTTGTGATTTCATCAGTGTAGGGAGTTCCTAGTGAAAAATTTCCTTTACTATCCAGACTTGTCAGTTTTTCTGGAATTTATAGCATGAGGCACTGATCTACCCAGGGGCAATGAGAGGTTAGGGCATTTGCCCAGGGTGACACAGTTGGCTATTTCAAAGGTAGGATTGAATCTTAGGTCTTCCTGACCCCAGAGTTCAGCTCTCTTTTTACTCTGCTGCTTTTTAGAGTAACTCTTAAAATAAACAAATCTTTTAGTTATAATCTTACAACATTTTTGTAATCATCTCACTCAAAGCCCTTTGCAGCATTTTGTCTTGATATGTCTATCTGTCTGTCTGTCTCTCTCTTCCTCCTTCCCTGCCTCCCTCCCTTCTTCCCTCTCTCTCCTCTCTTCTCTCCCCCCTGTCTCTATCTCTTTCTGTTTTTCTCTTTCCCCAACACGTGTTTACTGCCAAGGTATTTATCCTGGCCAGGTTGTTCCAAGCCAATGAAAGGAAAGGTCTCATTTCAGCTTTCTAGAACTTCTGATCAGCTAGAAAGATCTCTGATTCTCCCTTTGGCTACCACTCCCCTGCTCTAAGCTTTCTTGCTCATTCTCTTCCTCATGGAGAAAGCAGAAAGAAAAAGGAAAAAAAAAAAGGTATGCTGTCATATGATGTTTAATATAATATAAAAGCTCCTGTGTGCCATTTCTTCTTCTTTTTTTTAAGTTTAGAAGGAGCTGCTTTCTCATTTTACTTTTTTTTTTTTTAAGTTTTCTCCTCCCATCAGCTTTCGCCAGCTGGAGCTACAGGCTAAATCTGCTTACAATAAAAATTTCATCAACAGCCTGTTTCTACTAGCAATAGTAGAGACCTAGTGACTTAGGGTAATAAGAAAGATGTCTTCAGAAAAGTGCTTTCTTAGAGACCAGATTCCTTCCATGGACAGAACATTTTGAATGGCAAATTTAAAAAGAAGTTTTTAAAATTGAGTTTTTAAATGGTTTCATCAGAGTCACCAAGGGGCATTTGGTGGAAGGATATAGTTGTCCTATTTGATTTTAGCCTTGGTAGGCTATGAATGCATCTCACAAAACCTCCTAATTTTCCTTAGAAACTCTCTGGGGAAATATTTATGCTTTTTATTTAAACTCTTCTTGAAGCTATTGCTATTTTCAGACTGTATCACCCTTGGCTGCTGATTTCTAAAAGTTTACTTTCTACTGCATTAAAGAAAAGGAGAGATTATAAACTTCTTACTTTTATTGTTTCTAGGATTGATGATTTTGCTCTTTTATAGTTTCTTGCCATGTCTTTGTAGAGCTCCTTCATGACAAACAACATAGCATAAGTAGATGGAGTGCTAGATTTGGAGTTAGATCTGAGTTCAAAACCTATTTTATATGTTTATTACCTGCCTGACCCTGAGCAAATCACTTAACTTCTCTCTGCTTCAGTAACCTCATTTGTTAAAACGGGGGTAATAGCAATAGCACCTATCTTACAGAGTGGGTCAAATGAGATAATAATATAACATAACATAACATCATAATACAATACAATACAATACAATATAATATAATATATAAACCTCATTTGTTAAAACAGGGGTAATAGTAATAATAGCACCCATCTTACAGAGTGGCTCAAATGAGATAATATAAAATACTTTTCAAGCCTTAAGACACTAAATAATGTTAATTATTATTATTGTATGATTGATATTGATACTAATCAGTTTACTACCTGTAAGATTTTTAATTTCTTTGAACTCTGATTTTCTCCTCTATAAAATAAGAGATTTAGACTAGGTCACCTCTAAGGTCCCTTCCAGTTCTCAACCTATAATCTCTAAATTGCTATGACTAAAATATATAACTACCCTGATTGCCAATCTGTTGGCCCATTTGTGCTTAATTAGGCTGCTCCAAGAGAGATGCCTAGTCTGTGGCCAGGCCAGTACTTGGAGCCTTTCCATATTGCTGTTAGATCCACCAGGGCTTGTGTTCTTCTCAGAACCTTTGGGAATCTAGGTCACTGACAAGATCAGTGAATGGTAGATTTAGAACTGAGAAAGCCCACTAAGGTAACCTTCTCCAAACCCTTCATTTTCCAGATGAGAAAACTGAGGCCCAGGAACTTTGAGCATAGCTTAGACCCTATTGATGATTTTTATTTTTGTTGCTTTTTGTCATTTGGTCATTTTTTCAGTCACATGCTACTCTTCATGACCACATTTGGGGTTTTCTTGGCAAAGATACTAGAGAGTTTTGGCATTTCCTTCTCCAGCTCATTTTATGGATGAGGAAACTGAGGCAAACAAAGTTATGCAATTTGTCCTGGATCACACAGCTAGTAAGTTTTTTAGGCCAGATTTGAATTCAGGAAGATGAACCTGCCTGACTCCAGATCTGGTGCTCTATCCATTGTACTACCTAGCTTCTCATCAGTAGACTTTAGCAGAGGACTTTTCTGATACACATATGGGTTTGACCTTTGATATTCCTTCTAATATTGAGATCCCATGATTCATTGGAGGAACATGATTTCTAGGACCCCAGTTCTGAGGAGGTAAATGTGTCTCCTCAAATTTTTTTGCTTAGTAAGATTTTTTTTAATCTATTGTTCTTTCTATAGATTAACTGTTAAAGCATCAAATTTTAAACCCATATACAGGACTAAATTATATTATTAACTGAGTTATTTATGGGTTAGAATAATGATTATATAAACTCATCAGCTCTCTCTTTATATGTATTTATGTATACACATATGTGTCTATTTATCTGTACATATATATTATATGTACTACCCATGAGTCACATTCTAGTAACTGTACCCAAAGCCTCAATTTTGAAACATAAACTATTTCACAGCTTGATGATTCTACACCACAATGTTTCCCTTTTGGTTTTTGGCCTTGATCAATATTTACTCTATTTCATCCTGAGTATCTTCATTTCCCAGCTTTGGCAGGCAAACTTTTTGTGACTCTTGAGGAGATGAAGTCATCGTTGTGTTTAGAGAAGGTAATGAGATTATTACCCTGAGCTGGCTTAATTCTTTGACATATCTCTTGTGTAGGGCCCATATGAGTTCCATTTAAAATTGTGAACTAGTTGATGCTTCAAGGCAGTAGGAGTTGAGTTTTCTTCCAGAAGGGTAGATTGTGCCAAGGATGGAAGTGTTTCCTTTGACAGAGTATTCGTGGTGTTCCAGGGAGCCCCTGCCCTGAAGGGATGTGTGTGTGTGTGTGTGTGTGTGTGTGTGTGTGTGTGTGTGTGTGTGTGTATGGGCATATGGAGGTGATGGGAGGAGGAGCAGCCTGCCCCAGCCTCAAAGCATTCCAAACTCCAAGGGGCCAGCTTTTGCTGGGGCAGTAGCTTCTTTAGCTTCAGCCAAGGGATCTTCTAAATCAAACACATGAGCTAGCATTAAATCCTTCCTCTTTGTACATATCTAAGAGGATGGGTGATGGGGTGGCATATTCAGCTGAAGCTGGGATGGCTTTGATTGACTTCTTTGTAGTAGAAAGAGCCGGACCAGACAGCATTCTGTCTCTGCAGTCTGTGCTGAGGGCCGGTCAGAGTTGTTGGCCTAGGCCACTGACAGAATATGGCCATTTCAGAGGAAAAAAATGGAAATTTGAGGAAAACCCATCATGAAATGCATGAAATTAGAGAGGCTGAGGTATTTAACTCCATATAAAAGCATTCACAGTAGAAAAACATAGGCATGGGTTATAGGGAACAAATCTTTCTCATCTTAAAACTGAAATACAATAGTAGTATTATACTAAGGTTACATAGTTTTAATTTCTAAAAGCTAAGAAGGTTCACTTAAGTACAATCTCACATTAACTTACTATGATACTTTGAGTCTGGGTCATTGAAAAAGGTATGTCTTATAGTTGTGGAGATCCCAATGACTGGCACATAGTAGGTGCTCCATAAATATTAGCTATTATTGATGGTGCACAGCAACTACATGATTAGTCTACATTCTTTTCTAGTTAGACATCCTAATAACATTGGGTTGTATGGTAGGGAGGAAATAATACTAGTTTCAAAGTAAGAGGAGTTAAGTTCAAATCCCATCTCTGACACAACTTTTTATGCCGCCTTGGGCAAGTCTGGGCTTCTCTCAGTTTCCTCATCTGTAAAATGAGGGAGGCGAACTCTAGATGACTTCTGAAGTCCTTTCCTAAATGTCACTTCTGTGCTAATCTTTGTTGGAAAAATGTTGGGGCTACTCATGTCTACTATATACCTTTCTGTGGTTGTTCCATGTCTTACAGCTTGAAGTATTTGGGCATCAAGATAGTCCCTGAATGAAAGTCATAGAGCATTACCAGAAGAATGTTAATGTAAAACTGATGGATCTTTATTTCAGAGAGAATCTTAGAATAATTAAAAGAACTAAATAATTTCCTGAATGTAACTCAGCTCATGGTCTTCCCACTATTCAATGGAGAGCTCAGACCTTTGTCTTTGCTTTGTATCTGTTTAGAATATATGTACCTATAGACTACCATGAAGTGCTGTTTAGTCTATTCAGTGCCATAGCCTGGATAATAAGCATTCTGCATCTACTTGCTTTTTCCTGTGTATATCAGATTGTTGGATCATAGCTTTAGAGCTGGAAGGGCCTCAGTGGCCATCTAGTTTACCACTTGATTTTCCAAGTGAGGACATTTAACCCAAACTCTTTTGAATGGTTATATACCTCTTTTAGGAGATTCTGAAATATCCTAGGGCTTGAGGCAATCAAAATGATGTTGACAAAAAAGAGCATCTGAAGAAACTCACTACCTAAAGAAAATTGTTCTTCCATTTAGACTCTGTGGGGCTCATCCTTGATGATGCTAGTAAATACTTTTGCTGAGCACTTACTTTCCAACCTCCTCCTTGAAGAAAGTATTCATTATGTGTGGACATGACAGTTGTCTATTAACTCTTTCTCTTTGATCTGTTTCTATTCTTATTCATTAACCTTCTTTTTCAACATACTTTTCTTTTTCTGTTCCTATGCTCATCTTTATAGTGAAGCCATTGAATATTAACTTGTACTCAAATTTAAACTCAAAATTAAACAAATACTCAAATAATACCTGGGACAAGGTAAGTGTCTAATTAATACTTGTTATAGTAACTGACAAATGCTCTCATCAATATGAATACCCCCTCCTAGAGATGCAGATCACAACCTATCAGTTCCTGCCCATCTTGTGTGATTCTCATTCATGTTATCCCAGGTCATGGTGGAGGGGAAATCTTCCCCCACATATGGGAAGTCTGCTCCACTCTCCCCTAACATTATGAGGGCACCAGGGGAGCACATAGCCAGGACCTGTCTATTTCTTTTACCAAATGGTCAGCCCATCTTTTTAAAAGATTATCATACATTTCTTTGATTTCATACATTATTCTATTTATTTTTCTTCAAAGTTCCTTATGGGCTATATGCTGCAGTCTGATCTCATAAACCATGCATCTCTCCATTGATTTCATTTTTAGTTTTTTAGAACCTGTAGTCATCGATGACTCTTAATCATACCACAGCATTGGTAGAATATTAGTATTGATAAGATGGACCTTTATTTCTGGGAGAATTGTAGGTTCATTAAAGGAGCTTTACCATGGCAATTTTCCAGTTCCAAACAACTCTCCAATTCATTGTGGGGTGTGTGTGTGTGTGTGTGTGTGTACATGTATGTGTATGTATGTAGACATACACACATGTGGATGGATGAGCTTATAGAAGTTAGATGGTCGTTCATCTAAGTGTATGTGATTACTTGGCAATAGTCATTTTTCATCTACTGAGTTTTTCTGTGTGGATTATTAGGCCAAATTCTTTTGAGAAGTTAAGGATTTGAAGCAGTTTAGCTTCACTAACTGTTTTCCACAAAGAGGAGCATTTGGAGGATTCTACCATCCACAGGGAATCCCTCTTCAACCTGAACTTTTAGATGGGTTTTCTCCAAGATAGTGTAGGGAAGATACTTTTGGTGATTATATAACTTTGTTTATTTGTTGTTTTTTTTTTAACTAAATTTAAAAATGAAGAGAAATCTATTTTCTTTCCCCACTCCTAACCCACTGGAAAAGAAAAAGAAAATCCTTGTAACAGATATGCATAGTCAAGCAAAATAAATCCCCTCATCCATGTCCAGAAAATATATTTGGTTCTACATCCCGAAACCATAATCTCTCTGTCAGAAGGTATTGTGAATAGATCTCACCATTCTGGAAAGCAATTTGGAATTATATTAAAAAATTACTAAATAGTGCATGTCTTTGACTAGTCATGCTATTGCTAGGATTATGCCGCAAAGTGAATAAAGAAAAAGGAAATGGTACTATATATATATAAAAAAATTTCACAGCAGCATTTTTTATGCTGGCTAAAACTGCAAACCAAGATGCTTCTCATCAACTGGGGAATGGCCAAACAAATAATGGAATGCTGTTATACTATAAGAAAATATGTAGGAAGACTTATATGGACTGATACAGAGTAAAGTGAGTAGAATTAGAAGGACAATTTGTACTATAACAACAATATTATAAAAATGAACAATTTTGAAGACATGTCTCTTTTTGATATCTCAGTAGATAAATGATCAGAAGGTTGTCAAATAAGATTATAAGTATTGTTCAATCTTTTGAGGAATCATGCATAATTTAGATTTATGGATAAGTAACACCTTGTTAGAAGAAAGCTTTTGAGACAGTGTTGTTTTGTTTTACAGAATCAAATGCTTTGCAAAAATTAACAAATTATTGTTTATAATCCTAAGTATCTCTATAGGGCATGAAGGAAGAAGGCAGAGAATTTACTTCTCACTTCCACTTCCATATGGGAAAAGGAGTGGAGCCAAAAGCTTTTTAATTCCACTTGTTAAAACTGGCTCAGGAATACCTTTCCATTTGACCTTTGTCCATTCCTTCCTTCTTCTTTCTTAGTCCCCCTGCCTATATATACATTAGAGCCCTATATCCTGAGTGGGTCATGGGTAAATTTTATTATGTCTTTTTTCCTTTTAATTCCCCTCCTAGAACAGAACCACAAAGATCTAAGCCATTTACTTCCCCATGACCAAAGAGTCTATGCTTTCATTATCATTATCTTTGTAACCTCTGTTGGAGATCAGAGGAATTTACAGACCCTTGGACTAAATCATCTCCTTTACCCTTGAGAAAGAATTGGAAAAGATGGCAAACTGTTGATTGAAAGACAGCCAATGAACAGAAGTCATATATTTGGTGCTACCTAAAAGCCGGAATTAGAAGAAAATATATGTAAGAATCACATACGATGAAAATGAAGGAGCTATATGTGATCTACATTGGTGTAGAAAGTATCAATTTACATCTGTCAAAGCATCTGTTTACCAATCTAACCAAAAATAATGTTCAGGAATAAGGATTGAACCTGTGATTTCATCAGTAAAGGGCACTCCAGAGTAAGAAAACTCCCCCTTTTCTCTAGGCTGGTAATTTCTTTTCACTTAATTATCCTAAGGCAACTAGCAGGTTAAATGACTTCCCAGTGGCCAAATAGTCAGTGTTTGTGAGAGGCAGGACTTGAATTCAAGGCTTTTTGCCTGTTTCTACATCACATTTTTTCAAGAATATGACTACGTTTCTCTCTCTCTCTCTCTCCAGAATTATATTATTGGATTCTTGACTCCTACATTATAATTTATTTCCATTTAAATATTAAGAATTCTGTTGTATGGTAGGTTTTGCAGAAAGAGAAAAGTAAGATTAAAATGTAATCTACTTTTGAAAAGATAGGAAGAAAAGCTAGTTTACTGGAAATCAACTAATCTGTTCTTCAACAACAGTGGAGAGATGTGTGCCTTGTTACTTGTGTGACATATAATCTCTAAAAGTCATATTTTAAAAACCTTCTATTTTAGTTTGCTTATTTCACTAACCATACTGAAGTTTCATTTTTAATTTTGCTTTCTGAGAATTAGCATGGGGTAAAATTAGATGATTCAGTATGGACCCATTGTTCTTACAATAGGCAAAATGTAAAATAAGAGATGGGAACTTACTGTCTGATTCTATTTTGCAAGAATAGGCAACAAGGCTTTACTGATTCCCAGGGGTCTTACTGTGGGTAGACCTGCCCTCCTCAGAATGTCCTTTCAGGCTCATTTCCTCTAGTCAGGGTTTCAGGCTTAGCTTTCTCATTTTCATTTATTGACCCTATTTTTTTTTTGCATTTGTTTTGCTATTCATTTGTGGGCTTCATGTATGATTTCCAAATAGGATGGTAAGTTTTTTTAGATTTTTCTCATCTTATCCTATAGTCTTACTTTATTTTCCTTAACAATATTAAGAATTCTGCAAATGTTTGTCTTTCCTCTTGTCACTCACTTGACTTCATGGTGCCTGAATTCTTTTACTTTAAGTCTTTGGCACTAGTTATCATTTTTCTTTGGCTTCTTTTTTCTTGCCTTTTCACTTTAAATCCTAAACTCATAGAATTGGAAGCAACATTAGAATTCATGTGGTCCAACAGCCTTATTTCATACAATAGAAAACAGAGGCCTGGAGAGGGTAAGGGACTTGCCCAAGGTTACACAGCATATGCTCTTTCTAATCTTTTATTTTTAAAATATTTTTTCCTCTTTATTAACTTGAATTTATCTGTTTGATTTCTTTTCCTTTCTTGACTTTCTGTTTCTCCTCCATCCCTCCTTCTCTCTTTCCTTTCCCCCTTCTTTTCTTTCTCTTTCATTTCTTTAGGACTTTAGACACCTATATTTCTTCTTGACCTTATTTTTAAAATTTAATTTATTCTATTGTACAACATGGTCCACTGAATGAATTTAATTGAAATAGGGCAATAGATAGCAAGCCAGATTACCTGTGAACATGAGTATACTTCCTTAGGTTAATGATCCATTAATATCTTTCTCCAAACTCATATACTAATTCAACATCTCAAATACCTAGTAAGTACCTACTATATTTCAGGCAGTTTCTCTTTTATTTTCTTGGGTACAGTGATTCTCTAAGTTCTTGGGAGGAAAAAAATGACAAAAAAACCCCAATATCCTTCTAATGACTTTGAGTTGAGTCCAAGCTCCTCATATGCCATTTAACCCCTTCCATAGTCTGGTCCCACCTTCCCTGCTCAACTTGAGAATTAGAAACCATTCATGCTTGAAGGTAGCATTAGCTTTAGATGTTATCTTAGTGTTAAAAGGGATCTCATAAGGTTATTTAGTCTAGCCTCTACCCAAACAAAAATTTTCCCTTGTAACATATAGAAATCTCTATAGGTAGGGAACTTACTATTTCTGAGACAACTTGTTTCACTTTTGGATTGGACTCATTGATATGTAATTTTTCCTTGTATTGAGCCAAAATCCATTTTTTTTAGATTTAAATATTTTATTTTTTTAGAAAAATTTTCCATGGTTACATGATTCATGTTTTTATTTTTCCCTTTGCCCCTCTTCACCCTACCCCCACCCCATAGGCAATGAGCATTTCCACTGATTTTAACATGTGTCATCAATCAAGACTTATTTACATATTATTGATAGTTGCATTGGTGTGGTCATTTCGAGTCTACATCCCCAATCATGTCTGCATCAACCCATATGTTCAAGCAGTTGTTTTTCTTCTGTGTTTCCACTCCTGCAGTTCTTCCTCTGAATGTGGGTATTGTTCTTTTCTATAAATCCCTCAGAATTGTCCTGGGTCATTGCATTGCTGCTAGTACAGAAGTCCATTACATTCTATTTTACCAGCATGTATCAGTCTCTGTGTACAATGTTCTTCTGGCTCTGCCCCTTTCACTCTGTATCAATTCGTGGAGGTCTTTCCAGTTCACATGGAATTCCTCCAGTTTATTATTCCTTTGAGCACAATAGTATTCCATTACCAGCAGATACCACAATTTGTTCAGCCATTCCCCGATTGAAGGGCATACCCTTATTTTCCATTTTTTTGTACAAGTCTTTTTATCTATGTTCTCTTTGGGGTACAAACCCAGCAATGCTATGGCTGGATTGAAGGGCAGGCAGTCTTTTAGAGCTCTTTGGGCATAGTTCCAAGTTGCCATCCAGAATGGCTGGATCAATTCACAACTCCACCAGCAATGCATTAATGTCCCAATTTTGCCATATCCCCTCCAACATTTATTACTCACCTGCTATCATTTTAGCCAATCTGCTAGGTGTGAGGTGGTACCTCAGAGTTGTTTTGATTTGCATTTCTCTAATTATTAGAGGTTTAGAGCACTTTCTCATGTGTTTATTGATAGTTTTGATTTCTTTATCTGAAAATTACCTATCCATGTCCCTAGCCCATTTATCAATTGGGGAATGAGCCAAAATCTATTTTTACAACTTGTACCCATTGCACCCAGTTTTGCTTCTGGTGCTAAGTAAATCAAGTCTAAGCTCTTTTCCATGTAACCACTCTTCAAATAATTGAAAACATACCCACACCCCTACTTAAGCCAAGTCTTATCGTCTTCAGTCTAAATATGCCCATTTCCTGCAACTAATATTTGCAAAGCATGAATTTGAGTTCCCTTCCATATTCTAGAAATCCCTGCCTCCATTTATATGTATTCTACAGTTTGTCTTTCTCTATTACATTGTGATTCATGTTGAGTTTAAAATTTGCTAACACTTCCATTTTCAAGCACATTTAGTCGTCTCCATCCAAAACTTATATTTTTGATTTTTAAGCCCAAGCAAAGGTTTTTATTTTTATCTCTGTTAAATTTTATCTTTTTAGATTTGTCCCATAATTCTAGCCCTTTGAGACATCATTTTATCCAACATTCTCATTTTACAGAAGAGGAAAATGAAAGAGAAGGTTCCCCTTGCTCCCTAAATAAATATACATCTTCCTGTTCTAGTCAGAAAATCTCATCGGATTGTACCCATCTCAAAAGGCCCTGCTCAAGTCCTGAAACACTGCATGTAATCTTTTTACTGGGATCCATAGGGATCATCCCCTTCCCAAAGTATTGCAATAACTTTTTTCTGTAGCACACAATTTAGCACCTCGTCATCATGGGTCATTGTTCTCTAGTTTTTTTACATGAGTTCATCCTACCCTAATGCATTTAGTTCTTACTACTAAAAAGAATGGATTCTCCTGAAGTGAATGTCTACTGCAAATTTTCATGAGACTGGAACTAACCACTATATTTTATATAATTATAACTTGAATAGTTATAAATTATAAGTGCAAATTTGAAATTATGTGACCACTTCAGGGGTTCCATTATTTTCACTAAAAGGAACTGAATTGTATATTTTTCCCTGAGGATGAGGACCAAATCATCATCTGCCTTCACGTATCCCATAGTGCTTGACATAATGACAGGCCTGTAGGAGATGTTCAGGTGTTTTTGTTGAAGGGAATTATCCCCTCCATCAATGTGTAGTTATTCCTTTACCTGCTTAATGTCCCCTACTATACTCTGAGCTTTTTGTTGTATTCCTCCGTGTATCTCCTATGGTATTTTGTTTAGCTTTACATATAGTATCATAGAATCTTAGTGTTGGAAGGGACCTTTAGAAGGGGCTTAACCAACATTTGTTACCTTAATGAATTATTATATGAATGAATAAAAAATGAATGCTTGACTGGGGGTGGAGAGGTCACTGGAGACAATTGATAGCCTATTTCTCACATGCATAAAGAGATAGGATGATACTCCCTGGATTAGTACATATTTTTTTCTTTCTTTTTATTTATGCCCAATGTAGAAAGTGAAAGAGAAAAAGAAAATTTACCTCTCTTCTTACTTGAGTAAGTATCCCATCCTCTTGTAAGGTCAAGCATAAGTATGCTTTTATTGACCTACTGGAAGTTATAGAGAGGAAGACTTCAACTCATTATAAGGAAAAAAGCAGTAATCTCCAAACCATTAACTGTCCAGTATTGGAGTGGGTTACATTGTGGAATGGGGTGGGGGGTGGAGAGGGAGAGGACTCCCTTTCTTTGGAGATATTCAGATAGGGGCTGAATGACCACTTGTTGGGGATGTGAATAGGGAGATATTGACCTTGGAAGTCTTTTCTACCTTGAGGGTTCTATGTAATAGTAATTAATATAAAATTCTTTGCAAATTCTTTCATGTAGCATTAGAGAGGCAGTTCAAATACACTAGGGGAGCCTCCTTATTATGAGGAAGTCAGTGATGAATATTTTGTTGTAAAAGGATTTGAAAGTATTGAAATATATAATCTCTAGTTTATTCATGATGTAAAAATGTATATGACTATAAGGCTTATAAGCATGAAATTTCTTTAAAAATAATTTTATTGATATTATTTATTTTTATATCACTTTCATTTTGAGTATGTCCATTACCTTTCCCTTACCCAGAAACCAAAATACAAAGCTTCAATAAAGAAACAAAATTACCAAAAAACAAAACAAAACTGCAGGACAAAAAAAAGCAGTTCAGCCAAATGAAGTCTACTAATTAACCAAATCTGACAGTAGATATGATATGTGTGTCTCTGACCTGTGAAAACAAAAGAATTACATTTTCTGAACTCTTCTAAAAGGTCAGATTTGTCCATTATAACTGCCCGGGATTCATTTTCTTCCTTTCTTTGTTCCTTCCTTCATTCCTTTCTTTATTTCTTTCTCTGTTTCTTCCTTCCTCCTTCTCTCTCTCTTTTCCTTCCTTTCTTTTTTAATTCTTTCTCTTTTGGTTCTTCCTTGTTTATACTATTGGAATCATTGTGTATATTTTTTCTCCAGTTCTGTTTATTTCCCTCTGCATCAGTTCACATAATTCTTTCCACACTTCTTGGAATTCTTCACATTCATTGTTTATTCCAGGATAGTAATTGTATACTATTCCCATGATAAGCAAGGGTGAGGATTGGATTAGCTAGGTGTTGTCTTTATAGTACTATATATATCATCTTTCATGCTATATTCTGTCCAGCTGTTTTAATTTGCTTCTTAAGAAAACATATTTCTAAGAAGCTCTGCTATGTGATAACCAGGGGCAGCTTTTATCTCCTCTTGGCCTCTTTCAAGTGTCCTACATATGTCAGTACATTTTTGCAGAGTCAGATTATCTTTCCTGAATAATCTTCTATTGTCATTTGTGATCTCCACCACAGTCCTGTCTCTATCAATTTACTTCAATAGATTCTCCTAGTCAGCTTTTGGAAAGCATACTTGTATTATCCTGGTCAATTTTAATAACTCCACCTAGCTAAATCTCTCTACAGATAATTGGAATTTATTTTTATGAACACAATCATATTTTTGAGAAACACATAACTTCTTACTTTGGATGAAAGATAATTCTGTACTTTATAAGTATTTGTGGCCTGACTTCCTTTTCAAAAAGGTTGATGACAATTTTCAACGATCTTGACTTTTAACTTTGCTATCAACATTTGCTAAATATGCACGATATTGTACGAAGTAGACAAAGGATTATAGGAAGTCTGAGGGTTTAGTGCTATATTCTATAGACTTGCTTCTCATCATTGACATTCTCTTCTCTTTGGTAGTTCTACTCTGTTTCTAATCAGTTTATGGTAGATATCAGGGAACTCCAGCCCTTTTCAACAACATAATTTCTCTTGTGCTCTCCTCCTTCCTTTTAAACCCTCAAAAATTTCAAGTCTTTAAAAATGTTTTGCTTTTATGCTAGGCCCTCCTGTTCTAAATGCTTGTCTGCATTTCAGGGAACTAGCTCATATAACACATTCTCAACTAGATTGAACCCTAATTCCATGTGTAACACAAACTATCCTCCACATGTAGCATGAGGATATTGTATATGGCTCAAGGGGAGTCAGAATAGAAATCTCTAGCCTCTGTTCCCCCTACTCTTCTCCAAAGGACTCTTTAATTCTTGCCAAGAGGTAAAGTACAAGACGAGGGCCAGAAGCTTGGCCTTTCTTCTCTTCTTGGAGAGAGGGGGAGGTGCCAGACTAGCATTATATATACTTACTCTCTTAAATATTGTTTGTCTGTGGGAAATAGTTTTCAGGTTCAAGTTAACTTCTGATCAGTTTCTTTTATGGGGAGAGGAGAACTCAAGCTTTATATCTAAGGCTTGATTCCCTTCCCACCAAATACTAGTCCCACAACAAACGCTCATATAGCAAATAGCAAAGAAATCCATTTATCCAAGTCAATAGCCAAATAGAAATCAGAAAAAATATACATAGGAGAATATATACCAGGTAACAGAATGAGGGAGCATTTCTACTGGGAGTAGAGTAACTCAGCTCAGTCAAAAGAGAGAATCCCAGATCTCATCCAAGGGGATGTTCCCTTAATCCCTTAGTGAAATAAGCAGGGAGTAGGAATATGATGGAGACTGCCAGCTTCTGTCATGTTGACTTCTCCTTATAGTCTTGTTTTCTCTTCATCAACCTGAAGTAGAGTTTTGCGTCATTCATTTTCCCTTTTGAAAATGGAGATCAGAAATACTGAAAGCAACTGCAGAATCTAAAGTCTGAAGCAAATCTCAAGATTTGAAAAGAGTCAAGAGCTCAAAGAGAGTGAACCTCTCTGATGCTCTCACAAATTCCCCTCTACCCCTCATGCAGAAGAGAGTCCCAAACCAATGGGCTTTGGGACACAAGTTATACACGAAGTGTGGACCACTTGAAGCAACTATAGGTCTAAAATTTTTCCTTCATTTTCTGAGCAAAATGCAAATGGATGACCTATGTTCTTTATTTATATGTTTGGAAATATAAATATCTTAGGAAGGACCCAAGATATCATTTGGAGGAAGAGATGTGAGAAAATGTTCAAGCAGCGTTCAGCAATGTGATATTTTCAAGACTCTACATGACATTTAGGTCCACTTTCCATGCTGATGATAAAATCTGTTGATCTTTGTTGGAATGCTGAATTGGGACAAGTTTGTAATTTGAGGAAGCAGTTTTCCATTTAAGAGTTCCAGTCTTCATCTTGTAATGAAGTGTGACCCTGGCTTCTGAAAGACACAAAGGCTTCAAGACTAAATGTCTTTTGTCTGAGGATCACTCTGTTTAGGGAAGAACATTACTGGATTGGTTATGGGATGATGAATTTTTCAGTCATAGCCACTTACAAGCCATCCCACAGACAAGCTGAAATCTGTACTGGCAGAGGAAACATTCCAACTGGTGAAATCATGGTCTCTTAAATTGTGAAGCAAATGGATAATGCTGTACATTAAGAATCATGAAGTTAACTGGATTCTCATTTTTACAAAAAATGCAAAGTTTGCAAACTAGCCCCTCACACTGCTGAATTATCATATGATTTATTCTTTTCAGTTCTCTAGCCTAGAGGTTAGAAAATGGGCTGTCATAAACACATGGAGGAAAGCCTAGAGTGGCTATAGGAGAAAGTTTTTTTTCTCCAAATTGTGTGAGAATGAACTCCTTTCCTAGATGTACTCCTGCACCTGCTCCTTGAGGTAGTTTTTCTGGGAATGAAGTTAAAAGGCAGGGGGAGAGTTTATTTCATTCATTAGATATGGCAAGAAGAATCTAGTTTTAACCCCTTATTTTATAGAGCATTAGAATTGGACCTTGTTTCATGTGTGTGTGTGTGTGTGTGTGTGTGTGTGTGTGTGTGTGTGAGAGAGAGAGAGAGAGAGAGAGAGAGAGAGAGAGAGAGAGAGAAAGAGAGAGAGAGAGAGAGAGAGAAACAGACAGACAGACAGAGAGAGACAGAGATGGAAAAAGAGGGAGACAATATTCATAGATCAATCAGTAAATGTTATTTATTTATTTAGCATTTACTATATACCAGCTGCTGTGCTAAGTAACAAGAAAGGGATTCTACTAAAGATGGCCAGAATCATGGTGGGAAGAATACTGGACCATCTGACCTCAGGAGCAATAAGGTGTGTTTTCAGAGGCCCAAACTGTAACTCTGCCACCTGACCCACTGGCATCTTAAAATGTGTCCCCTTTTAAAATGCAAATACCCCTGAATTAATCTTCAAGTGAACTTGTCAAATCCTTTCTTGATAGTAAGAAAGGAGAAGATAACCCAAATACTTTGGACTTCTCAGTTCTAAGGTAACTCTTCCAGATCTCTAATTTGACATATGTATGATTTAATTATAGGTGCTTTTTTATAAGCATAGAAATGGCAGGTGAACACAATGCTTTGGAACTAGATTGTATATAAGACAAACATCACGATTGTTTCCTGTAAGGCAGGCCACAGTAGATTTTTGTGTAAGTTTTTTTTCCTCCTGTTCTAGGGCAAAGACTCTCTGAACATCAGTACCATTAATTGTGAAGTGCACTGGTACCTCTTAGAACCTGTCATTCCAATTGGAGGCCTCATAAGGGCAACTCTGTGCCTGTGCCTGTGCCATCAAATGTCATCCCAGTGATGGAAAGATAAATAGATACATAGAGTTTTTTATAGACCTGGTATCAGTACTCCAATTAATGTAAAAATTCATTCTTTAGTAGTGAATTGACACCCTTGGCACCTGACATTTGGAGAGATTGAATTCTGAATTTAGATCTCCATTTTCCATATAACTCCCAAGTATGTTGTTAAAAGAAAAGTTTTTTTTCCTCTATAGCAAATTGAGATTCTGGGAATATAACTTTTTTTCTTTGTTATATTTTAAGTCTATCTGCTTTAGATAAACTCTTCTAATGGACAGTGAACTGGGCATAGAGTTGAACAGGAGGAGAAAAGCAGGCTGGACAGATTTTGAGGAGATTATGAAGTACTTTCAATGATCCCAAGCTATTTCCTGCTTTAAGTCTAACTTTTTAAAAACACCAATAAAAACACGATTTAGTTTATTTCCTAAGATAGTCCATTTCCAAAGAAAATGGAAAAGAAACTACATGGTCTAAAATATTTATAGCAGTGCTCTTTGTGGTGGCAAAGAACTAGAAACTGAAGAGATGACCATCAGCTAGGAAATGGCTAAACAAGATGTGTCATGATTGCAATGGAATACTACTGTGCCATTAAGAAATGACAAATAGTTTAATTTTAGAAAAACCTGGCATAAGACCTATGTGAAATTATGAAGAGCAAAACAGGCAGAACCAAGAAAATGTTATATACAGCAACAGAAATATTGTTTGGAGAACGACTTGTGTATGGCCATCCTCTGAGAAAGAATTGATAAATAGAAATGACATAGTATTATATATATCTTCTTGTCAAATGATGCCTTCTCTAATGGGGGAAGGAGAGGAAAGGAGGCAGGGAGTGAATTGGTATTTAAATATAACAATCAAATCAATAAATAAATTTAAAAGTGAAAAAAACCCACAATATTTTTTCACTGATGTTATATGACTATGAATACTGGAACAACACAATCTCAAAAGAATCAAGATTTCTGGAGACTTAAAGGGCAATGAAAAGTCCACTGGTAGGAATAAGTAGGCTGTCACACATTGCTAACAATGATGACTTACCCATGAGGAAAGACATAAAAAAATTCTAAAGACTGTGGATGACTGGAAAAGGAGGTGGGCAAGTCACGTATTGAGAGTGAGGGATAACAGATGGACAGACTGAGTGATGCTCTGGTACCACTGAGATATTAAAAGAACCAGAGAAAGGCTTCTGGTATATCAAACAGATCTTATCATAGATTATTTCTGGAAAGACTGGGACAAGAATCACATAGGATGAGAAGGTTTAGGGAGGTTACAATTCATACCATGAGAGGGAATACTTTCCCTTGATGAAGTTATTAATCACCAAATCATTAAAATATAAAAGTATATGTTTTCAAAGAACATTATTCTGATTTGGAAATATTAGAGAATCAGGATTGGATATACCGTTGGTCAATCTCTGTCTTGCTGTTATATTCCAGATGGATACTGAATTTAACTATGGTTCTATTTATTTTTAAGGCAAAGTAACAAGGGCAGTGATCTGGGGAGTAATACACTTTTTTTCTCATGTGAGAGATTCCCTATATAGTTTTCTCATGTTGGACCATAACAATTTCCCATATATTTAAGGTCATTTTAATTTACTTCTCTGTTTATTTCTGTAACTAGTATTATGGCCTACCTTCATTCACTGATACAGAATCACAGAGAAGTCAGGTCACAAAGAACAAAGTACAATATCAATTTGGGCTACCAGGGTGTATTTTTTTTCTTCTAAATAGTTTTTGAGAATTGTATAGCAAGTAAACTTCCCTGTGCTTCTATTAAGAAAATGAACTTAAAAATATTTTTGGAGATTTCTTGAAAGGGAATTAAATTTGTTAATTGCCAAAAAGTTTAAATTTTATAGGATAAGTTTGAAGTTTTCATAAATGATAGAGATGAAAAGGTCGGTGTTTAAATCTGTTTCTATAACAGATGGCTCCCAGAGTGAGCAGAGATCTGAATTCACTTTCTGGGCTTAGCCACTCTTCATAAAGACGGTCGTGTGGTTTATGACATCAGTGGAGCCCCTGGAGTGAATTACGGTCCAGCCTTGTATTCACTCTGGTGCCATCTATTATGCTTCTGTGTATAATGTTGATTAGGAAGGTGTCTTTGATAGCTCAGTGGAGGAAAAAGAGCTTGTGTTAGAGGACAGAATTACAATAATGGTTAGAGACAAAGGTACATAAAAAAGGGGTTGGACATTAACAGTCCTTTAAATTTGTGTGTAAGAATGTAGAATAAGACTGTATCAAGTCATGTAAAATGCCATGTTGCCATGTTCCACATTTATGAACATAAGATTTTCTTTCTTGTTCCCATCCAAATAATTCCCATTTTAGGCCAATTAATTTCTAAGAAAAACATATGACTTTTCCCAAATACTATACATCAAAACATGTTTCACCAGTAATTTCTCATGCTTGGGAAAAGTGCTATCATTACTGGGATCCTGAAAATCACTAGAAAAGGGGCTACAGGTCAAATTCTATTACAACTAACCTCATGGGACAGTCAGAATGGGTTATCTCTCCTGGAATGTGGTTGCATCAAATACTGTTTGATGTAAGATTTTGGTTGGGGCTTGAATTTTTTTTTTTTTTGCGTGTGATAGAGAAATTTTTATGGTAATGGCATTTGTTGTAACACGGTTTGACCTGGAACAAATGAAAGAGATTAAAGGGTGTAGAAATGATCTAAGAAAAGATAGGCATTGGAAAATAGCAAGTGAATCCCCATCCACCTGAGCGGATATTTTTTGACAAGTGCATATAATAACAAGGTATAGCCCTAAAGCCAGAATATCCAAAGCAGCTGATGTGTGCTTTATGTGGTCCTAAGAATAGCACCTCTCAGGCGTGAATTTCAGACCGCTACAAATAAGCATTCTTCTTCTTAAAGCAACCTAAGGATGAGGATGTGGAAGCCCAGAAAGTTATTTGCTGAGACTTCTAGTTTGATGTCATGACCACTTATAGAAGCCTCTGCAAGAGATGGTACAGAGGTTTTCTAAAGACTTAGTCATCTAAAATCACGTCTGGGTGTTTTGGTTTGGGCGAAAGGCTTGAGACTTTCCTGTGTGTCAGAAAGATACATTTCCTTGCACATGGTACTTCCAGAGAAGGTGTTTCATCAACAGAAATGCTGATTCTCTGGCTTCATAATGCTATATTTAGAAATGACATTTACATTTGCACAGATCAACAAACTCCCATTTAGATACAGTTTCTAAGAGCATTGCAAAGACTGAGGGTGACGGCTTTTATCTTTCATTGTTCTTTGTTCTAAGAACTAGGAACAATTCTTTTGAGTGTTTAAATTGGCCAATGAGAGGTGAATTTGGTATTAGAAAGGTCCATACCTCATCTTTAAGAAAATCAAATTAAGCTAATTCTTAAAATTTTTATTATAGACAAAGGCTCAACAAAAATAGTACCTTAGTTAACATATAAATCAAGGGGATAAAATCTTATCCCAAACTTCATAGCCATTTATATGGCAGAACCAGGCACATTAACCAGCAACAAACAAGTAAAAAAAGATTTTAAATTAAACTTACTCTTCATTGTTTTTCATCCCGAATTTGAAAATATTCACAATACCATATAACGTCTGTACCACTATTGCCACCCCTAACCTCCTTTGCTCTATAGATATGCCTTCACTTGTGCAGACTATTCATAGGATCATAGAAGGGACCTTGAAGGTCTTTGAACCCAATTCTCCATGTGACATATGAGGAAACTACTGTACAGAGAAAAGTTAGATGACTTGCCCAGGATAGCACAGCTGGTTAATGCCTACAGCAGAATGTAAATAAGAATAGAACTCTGACTCCAAGTACAGAGCTCTATCCACCAGCCATACCAACTAATGGCTAGGGACCTTGCTGCCCTCACTTGTCCCCCAAAAGCAAATCTATTCAAGGCTTCTTCAGGAAATTTGAATTCTGAAGGGCTTTGAGTACCCAATGAGGCTGCCTTAATGCTAATTTAAATTCCAAGAGGATTTCCTTTTTTTTACTTAAAAATAAAATAAAATAATTTAATTAAGGTACTTAAAAAAAGATGTTTCAGGATTGGTGTGTTCCATGTTCTGTTGAAATTTCCCACAACTGTTAATAACAAAGGAAACTTTAAATCTTCCTTCTTATACTTTTTGGTTAAAAGAAGATAAGGCTAGCTCTTCAACTTTCTCTCATCTCTAGATGCTGTGACCAGGTTTGAGTTTAAATATTTATTGTCTTGGGGTACTTCACCAGGTTTCCCCATTAGGTCATGGACATGAGAGCCATTAGAGGGCAGTACACACTCTTTCAATCAAAGAGTAAAAATCGTGTGTTAGCCTGCCATAGCTACCAGGATTTGTTTGATTAAATGGCAAACACCTTTGGTATAAAAATTCAGAGCTAGGTAGAAGGAACTCTTTTTTTGGGTTGCTTACTGTTGTAATAATGATAGTGGTTTAACGATTCTTATTAAACGGAGATACGATATGCTGGGGCATTGTCAACTGTGTGCATTTCAAAGTTTTAATTTTTATCCTCTTCATTGGCGATAAACTGAGCTCAGAGAAGGGAAGCTGGATCTATCTTGCAGGGCACTGGTAGTGAATTCTCATTTTGATCTAGTGTTCTGTATTTCATTAGGGTATGGACGCTCCTTTATGTATTCTGAAGAAAAAGCTTAGAGAAAAGCGATGTAAGCACGACACAGGAAGTACCGAAGAACTTCAGATGTTCACAAGGATAAAGAAAAACAATAACAACAAAAAAGCTTTTTATTCCTGGCTTAATGGACCACTCCTTTTGTGGAAAGCAGAACATGAAAAGGGTTTTAGTAAATGGAAAAATTTCATTTTTATCCCCTCAGACACATTTAACGCTTTTCAAGTGTTCTCACATACAAGAACCAAAAGCAGAGCTAGAGGATGAGTGAATTGTCCTATTATTCTTGCTTTGCTGAAAGGCATTACAGAGTGGTTTGGTCATATCTGACCATTGGTGGGCAAGGAGAAAAGTCTAGGGAATAAGTTAATGTTATAGACCCTCCTTTCATTTAAAAAAAAAAGAAGAAGATCATCGTTGTTGGTCTGTCCAGTATCTGCATTCTGTTCCCCTGGAGGCATAGAATTATAACACTATTGTGTATCTCTGATCAGAAAATTATGAGTCGATGCCTATACAGTAGTAACTGTCACCTTTATATTTATCTAATTGTAGGTACAAGATCATAAAAGAGGAGGTGTGGTATCGTCCTCTTTAAAAAATTCAGCAGACAAATTGTATGCTTTACAACCAAGGAGTTCAGTTTTGTCTGGCAATATTGTTTTTCTGCTGACTTTGTCAGTTTGAGCTCTTCTAGCAGAATTTCTCTAGAGGGCAGTAAGGATTCAAGGCTGCTTCAGTATTTTTCCAAAATGACAGATCATCTTTGTAGAGCAGTAAAGGTTACAAGAGAGGCAGGCGCACATGCTCTGGCAGAGGATGGACTAGCTGAAATGCTCATAAACCAGACGATGTTGCTGTTTGTTATGTCTTCCAATCTGATATTTTCTTGTAAATCTGCTTTCTAAACTACTGAGATGCTTTTGGGGAATAATCTTGATTTATTAGTAGAGCATGTACCTGGTTAATAACGCACATGTATGAACAGTCTGGGCAGGATTTTTAAAAAATTGTACCGTTCCTTCAGTTCACCTGCCTGTGATGTTGCCTTGGACAGCTCAGTGAAAGCCGGTGATGCCTATTCAAAGTAGAATGACCAGGAAGGAGAAATATGCATGAACATCCCAGGTAACTAGGAAGAATAATTATTCTCAGCTAGGGAAATATGGTAATAGTTTTTCAGAAAGGAGGTTATGGAATATGCCAAGCAAAAGGTGAACTGATATTGGTTTTAAATGCTCTGAACTGGGAAAACCAACCAACCACAAGAATAAGCCATGAAGATTAAAAGCAAGAAATCCCATGATATTCAGGATTTTTTTTAAACCAGCTTCTTCCCTCTGTAAGTCCAGAGGTTCTCAGACTTGAGCACTGAAGTGACTCAGTGCAGTTTAGAAATATATCCAGGTTCCCTTGTATTTTCATAATTTGGCTCCTCGGAGCTGTACTAAGGGGCAAGATAGACAGTTTAATTCCTTTATTCCTCCCTACTGGGCTCTGTCCTTTGTTACAGCTCAGTGAGATCCCCAGGTGAACAACCTCCAGAAGGCGACGTTTTTTTTAAACTGCAAGTTCAGCATCAGAAATAAATGCTGATTTACTGGTGTTGAAACATTACCTTGGGGAAATAAGGGGCCCTTAAATTGGGGCTTTTGCAAATGATAGCCTTCCATTAGGCATGTATACAGTTCTGTGGTTTTTATTTTAAAACAATTTTTAAAAGTCTTTGCAGTTCTGGAGGAGAAAAATCTATCCTAGTACATTCCAGAAATGACCCGCTTGTTGGAGTGAAGACTAGAAATATTATCTTTCAATTTCTATTGTCCTTGTGAAGTTGAGTCATAAATTCACAGGTGTTTAAAAATAGATTTGCTTGCAAAACTGGGCATTTTGCAAAGAAAACAGGTATGGAGTATGTAGTTAATTTAGGTGTGTAAATTTTGTATGTGTGTGTATGTGCATATATGTGTGCATGCATGTATACACAAACTTATACCTGTGTGCAACACTGATATTCTTAAAGTGGGCAGATGAAGAAAGGCAAATATGAAATTGGAAAAGGCTCGTTTGATACTTAATTGCTCTGTGACCATTATACCACTATATTGCTCTGTCCCACATCTCACTGTCCTGACCATTATTGCTTGGGAACTCTTGGAGGAGACTGGCTTTTAGGATAACCAGTGGAACCAACATTGCTTTTATAAATTCTATAGACCAATTACTTGCTTCTAAAAGAAGCTGCTCCACCCACAAATAAAGATCACAACCCTTCTATGCTTTAATAGTCTTCATGAGTTGCCGTGGCCAAGAATCCATCAAAGCACTTGTCACATGGTAAGTGTTACAGAAATCCTTGCTGATTGATTAGTAGCCACCTTTCTGGCTACGAGCCTCTCTGCATTTAGCCAGGTTGGTCCTTGGAGAACAGACGAACAGTATATTATTGGCTTATACTTGAACCCTTCTTTTTGGTTGGTAGGACCTGTCAGAGATTGTGTTTTGTTGACATAGTCTTGTAGAAGCCAGGGTCAACTTCTCTCCATGAAGAAGCATCAGAAGAGGACTTTAAATAAGGGTTTTAGAAGAAAGGAAAGGAGGGAGGAAGGAAGGAAAGGAGAGAAGAAAAGAAGAGCAAAGGTGAAAGCAGAAGGTCATTGTTCATATTGGTCATTACTTGACATAACCACAGGGAATCAGTTAAGGAAATGGTCATTGTTAACACATGATCAGGTCCTTTTTCACAGGGGTTCTTAACTTGGGGTCTACATACTAGATCCATGAACAGATTTCAGGGAGTCTATGGACTTGAGTAGGAAAAAATACCATCTTAAATTTCCACTAACATTTATCAAGTTTGGCATTTTCTTCAGTTAGGAGTAAGTACAAATATTATTCTGAGAAGAGCCCATGTGCTTTTCTAGACTGTGAAAGGGGCCCAGGACACAAAAAACTTTAAGAACCCTTTGACAGGAGGTTAGACAGGACTTCAGAAGTTTCTTGATTGCAGAAATCCTACTTGCCCAAAGGTAATGTATTCCCCTTTGATAGTCTAAATGGAAATGAATAGTAGAAAACAATAAAAATGTTAAGGCATATTTAAAGAACAATTGTATACAGCCTTTATCAAACATCTTCTATGCACCATGCACTGTGCTAAGAGCTGGAGACAAAAATAAAATATTCCCTGCCCTCAAGAAGCTTATATTCTATGGGAAGGAAATGACATATGCACACACATAAGTAAAAACAAAAGGAAAAATAAAGAAAATGTAAAATAATTCTGGGGCAGAGATTAACAGATATGGAGTGATCAGAAAAGACCCTGTGCAGTAGATGGCAGTCGAGCTGAGTTTTGAAGGAAGCTCCAGATTTCAAGAGGTAGACGTGAGGTGGGATAATATTTCAGGCATGGGGGACACCCTGTGCAAAGACCCAGAGTCAGGACAAAATCAGTCCTCTGTGTTTAGTCTAGGAATGAGTTATTGTTAGCCGTATTACAAATAATGGCCTAAAGTGATTGGTAGCTGGTGTTCCTTTAAATATTTTTTGTGTTTCTCTGGAGATTTCTTGAGATATATATATGGTATCTAAGAAAAACTTGGGTACTGCTCCCAACTCTACCACTAAATTACTTTGTGACCTTGAGCTAGTCACTCTACAATTCTCTGAGACTCAGTTTCCTCACCTGTAAAATGACGACAATATTTATGGTCCCTCTTCATTTTTATTTCTTTAAAAAAACTTTTTCCTTTTTATTTCTAAAACTGTGATATTATAGTTTCAGTAAAATTTTGACAATCAACATTTGAAGTCTGTTTCTATTGCTCATGAAGTTTAGCTGCCAGAAAACCTGTTTTTCCTATTACCTTCATCACTAAAAGAATTTTCCAAAAGTCTCTTCTTCCTTTACTGTTAAATGAATTAAAATGCCTACACAGGATAACAAAAATGGGCTTTCAGGCAAGACTAGCTTCCATGCTGTTTTTTTATTTTCTTGTACCTACTTACTTTTTCTTCAGTTCTTTGTTATTAAAATCATTTTTAAAAAGAAAAAATGCTTTAGTGGTTCCAGGATTTGTATACCGCACTTGGATAAAAAAAAAAACAAAACAACCCCAACATGTTTGAGTCATGGCAGAGCTTTGCTGAGATTCTCTGGGGGTGCTTCCCTTGCATAGAATGGCATGTGATCAAGATTCAGGTGTGAGACTGTAGGTGACTGACAAAAACCTTCTAAAAGGAAAAATTCAATTAAATCAGCTTTACTGTACAAGCTATATATCCTAGGGACTTGAAAAAACCCCACCTATTTGAAGTTCC
Source organism: Gracilinanus agilis (assembly GCF_016433145.1). Classification (NCBI taxonomy): domain Eukaryota; kingdom Metazoa; phylum Chordata; class Mammalia; order Didelphimorphia; family Didelphidae; genus Gracilinanus; species Gracilinanus agilis. The sequence continues at coordinate 247,522,517 of NC_058131.1, forward strand.
CATGATATAATTTTTAAAGACTTTTTCCCCCCTCTAAAATGAATCTCTAGGTCAGGGGGTAATGATTTATATCTACTTAATACTCCTTTGCCATATACTAGGGTCACATACAAAAAAGATCCTTTTTCTTTTCCCTGTTTGACTTGATGGTAAAAAAGGAGTTCAATTTAAAATCAAATTTTTTCTTTTTGAAGAATAAGGCTGGGCTTATGAGGACCTCTTTTGTTCTTTTTGTCAACTAATATGTGAATAAGTGGGTATGGTGAGCCTGGCTTTACATGTGGATGGGTGGATGGGTTTTGAAAGGTCGTATCTCTATCCCATGTTGTGAATCATGGAGTCATAGGATTTAAAGCAGGAAGGAACCTTTGATATCATGGAGATCTACCCTTTCATTTTATAGATGCAGAAACTGAGGCATAGGGAAGTTATGACTTTGGCTGAGGCAATAATTGTTGGGATCATGATTTGAGTAGAGGTTTTCTGACTTCACCTCTGCCCCCTTAGGACTCCTGAATCTTTCCCTTTTCCCTGAGGTCAAACTATCCTCCATGTACTGCTTCTCTCATGAGTCTATAACCCCTTTGAGATCAGGTACTGAATTTTTTTTCCTCCTAGGTTTATCCTCAGTGCTTCACATAGGATAAATGCTTTTCATTCACTCATTCATTGATTCATTCTTTTCATTAAAACAATACTCAACTCCCTCAATTTTGGGGATAATATTTGGAATTCTACCATTTGAGCTTAAGTGCTTTTAAACCTATGAGCAATGTTAAAATGAAAGCACCACTGGAGAGCATAACAACATTTTTAGCTGTTGTCCATTGCTGATGCCTTTTCTGTGAGTGAAGGTTCTGAGAGCAGCTTTTGGCAGGGGGCCGCCTAGACAAAGCACGGAAACACGGAGTGAGTGAATGGCGGGAGGAGAAGGCGCCAACGAGAGGGCAGAAGGATGCCCGCCGAGAGGCCGAGGGGACAATCTGACTGCACAATTGTGTCAAGGTCTGTCCTCGATATCTTTTTAGAAGTGACACGCAACCAGCATTAGTTTAATTAGAGAAATGAGCCTCTCCGTTTCTTAAACGTGAAGCCCAAACCTCGGCGGCGAGTCGAAGTTCCGGATCCAGCCGTTGTGTCCGGGGCGGCGAATGGACGGGGTACCCTTGTGAAACGGTGTTTAACAAGTCACAGTGACCTTTTCCATCTTTAGAACTTTCTGTCAGAGAATACTCATTTAGCCAGGCTCTCTAGCACCCATTGAAAGTGGGAGCGTTTCTCATTATTGGCCACCATGGTCTGGCTCTCGTGGGGGGAGCCCAAAGGAGCTGGGGATTAGTGGTTGATTAACAGGGGAAGGGAGTCAACAAGCCAGCACTTTGGATTTTCAGTCTAGAGCTGGAAGGAACCTCAAAGGTCTTCTAGTCTGACCATCTTATTTCACAGAGGAGGAAACTGAGTCCAAGGAATGGTTAAGTCTAAATTTACAGACATGATGAACTTCAAAGGTAATATTTGAACCCAGGTCTCCAACCCTTAAATACCACTCTGTTATAATACACTACTTCTTCTTAGCATAATATATGCCAGTATATGTATGTATATATATATAATATTTCTATATTCACACATATAGATATATGTATCTTGTATCCTATGCTGGCTTACTAATGCAGTGACTAGCAAGGATCCTAAATTTTCTTGCAAAAATCCATCTACATATCTACATATATATATATGTATATATAAATGTATGTATGTATGATGAAAAACTTGTCCAGAGCTGCTTAATAAATTTTTATTGCATTGAATGAAATCTGTTAAACTCAAAGTGTTCCAGAGGTCCAAGATGGTGACTGTTCAGAAGTGGAGAGCTGGTCAAAGCTAGCAGTTCAGGAGGGAAGGTACCTAGCAGTTGAATCAGAATGAAGACAAGGAAGCAAAGAGACCAAGTGGGGTGAGAAGGATGTTTCTCTGCTTGGACCAAGTTTAGGCAACATAGAAACAAAAGTGAGGGGTCTGAGACAGCTTCCCATGATGATGGCCTCCGGCTTATCCATCCTCACTGCTCAAACTCTAAGTCTGCTAAAGTCAATATGTCAGAAGGGCTGATTATTTGTGCATCACCTGTAGCATCTAGTACATGCTACTAGTTTGCTATGCATACAGTAGGTACTAAATAAATGGCTGTGCTTGAATGATTAATCAATCGACAAACATTTACTAACTCCCTACTATATGGTAGGTGCTGTGCTAAGTAAAGTATGGAAGTGAGATGATCTTTGACCTTCAAGGAGTTTATATTCTACTGGGGGTGGGGGGGGGGAATGCAAGATGCCAACACACACACACACACAAATGCAATAATATTGGGAAATTAAGGGATCTTTTTCTTTAAAATAGGTTAGATATTAAGTTTTAGTACAGAAGGAAAATGGGTTAGTCTATAGAGTTGCAACCTATGGGAAACATGGTCCAGTAGAGAGTCCAGAGAGTGATTCACAAGTTGCTCATAAGTAGTTATAATTACCTGCTTTTTGCCAATGTTCGTTTTGTTCTAGTCTGCCAAAGTTTCTGGATAAACAGTCGCTGTCAAAATTTATTGGTACTCAGGGGAAAAACAAAAGCTTTCCATGGCATAATGCAGCATCGTAAATTAAAACAAATGCTTTTTTTAAAAAAAAATTATGACGTTACATCATGTTTTGATATAATGTAATGTGACAGGTCATCATTCTTTTTTTTTTTTTTTTTGTGAAATTAAAAAAATTTAAAACAAAAAGTGAGTTTAAGAATGTAGACATTTCTCTTGACCCTAAAATCTTTGTCAGTGGGAAACTGAACCATAGTGGTGTTTTTATTCTGGAATTGGAAGCCAGTCCTCCAGAACTCTGATTTTCCAGTACATGCTGTGAAATGGCAAAATTTGGAGAGATAGCTTGGTATAGGGAATAGAAGTGCTGCTGTAGGAGTCAGGAAGGCTGGGGTCCAAAATCCTATCACAACCATTTACTATTGTGCCTGTGTGACTCTGGCCAAGTTATATAACCTCTCTGAGTTGATGAGCTTTCCTAATCAGTAAAATAGAGAAAGTCAGAACACCTACCTCACAGGGTTATTGTGAGGATTAAAGGAGATAATGTATGTAAAGCACTTTACATAGCTTAAGGGGTTAGATAAATGAGGGCTATTATTTTTAAATGACATTCTAAATGGTTTTCTTTTTCATAAACTCTGATCTTTGGGGTCCACAGGGCACTTAGTTTGGCAGTTCAATTCCAAGGATGTCTCAGGGATTTAAAATCATTTGAGGAATTTTTGGTTCCTGGTTCATTAGCTTGGTGCTAAGATTTGGGGGGAAGTGATTCTCAAAGGATCACAGGCCAGGCTATGCAAAATATCCTCCCATTCCAATGGTCTTTGATTTTATTGTTCTGGGTATCCCAAGCTTTGTCTCTCTAACTAGGACCTTATTTGTTGAGAACCTATTATACATATAGTATAGTGCTGTGCTGGTGCTGATCTCTCCAAGGACAGGATTTATATGAGACTCAGGGTGCTGTTAGAATGCAGGGACCTCAAGGCAAGACAATCTGAGTCCAAGGCCCATCTCTGATATACATTGTCTGGAAAAGTCAGTTAGCCACTCAATGCTCTTGATAGAAGGACTTATGAATCCTTATCTTTATCTCTCCATTGTAGTATATATATATGTGTATATATATATATATATATATACACATACACACACATATGTATAGGATGTCACAAAGCCAGTGCATCTGTCTGTCTCCCCCTCTTGTCTGTCTGTCTGTCTGTCTGTCTGTCTGTCTGTCTCTCTCTCTCTCTCCCCAACCACTTTTCTCTGTCTCTCAATATCAACCTATCTGGATATCTATGGCATGTCACAAAGTCAATGCACCTATGCAGCATAGTAGGTAGGGGGTAGAAGAAATCAGGAAGACCTGATTTCAAATCTTGCCTCAAACACTTACTAGTGGTGTGCCCCTGAGCAAGTCACTTCACTTCTGTTTGCCTCAGTTTCTTCATCTAAAAAATGGGGATAATTGTAGTATTTATTTTCCAGGGTTGTTGTGAAGATCAAATGAGATAATACTTGAAAGTGTTTATTTAGCACAGTGCTTGGCCCATAGTAAGCACTATATACAAATTAGCTATTATGATTTCATTTTTGTTTTTTGTTTTTCTTTTTCTTTTAAACCCTTAACTTCTGTGTAGTGGTTCATAGGTGGAAGAGTGGTAAGGGTGGGCAATGGGGGTCAAGTGACTTGCCCAGGGTCACACAGCTGGGAAGTGTCTGAGGCCAGATTTGAACCTAGGACCTCCCGTCTCTAGGCCTGACTCTCAATCCACTGAGCTACCCAGCTGCCCAAATTAGCTATTATTAAGCAAAAACTGTGCCAGAAAAGCTTAACTTTGAGCTAAGCATTTGAGATACCCTATATCTATATCCATGAATATAGATGTATATTTGCACACATGTACACACAACACATATATATACATGTATCCTATACATGTATATAGCTGTATATATATTTATAGAGAAAAGAGGGAAGAAAAAAGAGAGATGGAGGGAGAGAGAAAGGAAAAGAGAGAGAGAGAAAGCCAGTGCTATATATGCGGTAAGATCTGATTTTTTTTTGCATATGAGTAAGTACTCCCATAAAGCAATTTAGCTCCCATATTCCACACCTGGCTTTAAAGTCCATTAGCAGATATCAAGCAGCCAGTTCTCTTCATCATTACCCTCACCCCCTGCAAAGGGGGAAAAGCAGTGCACATGACCACATGCTGTATAGAATTGTGTTGAAGAGTGGAAGTCTGCATAATATTCCATTCTATGCACATATCTAACTAGCTATATAGAGACAGAAGGGAAGAGGAAGGGGGAAAAGGGGGAGAAGGAGGGGGAAGAACAAGAGGTAGAGGGAGAAGGGAGAGATTCTGGACTTATGATTTCTTTGGGACTTCTAGATAAGAAAACTCCCTCTTCTAGTGTAGATCGGTGCCTTCTGTACAGAGAATGAGTTGTCTAGGGCTCCCAAAAGTCAGTCAGTCTCTCTCTCTCTCTCTCTCTCTCTCTCTCTCCCTCCCTCCTTCCTTCCCTCTCCCCTTTCTCCCTCTCCCTCTCCCTCCCTCCCTCCAAGTTAAGAGTTGAATCCTGGTCTTGGTTCTAAGGCTGGCTCTCTATCCATTAGGCTATGTTTTCTCTATCTTCCACTCCCCACCTCTATTGATGTTTACATAGAGGCCTATATATACTTGTATGCATGTTTTGTTTTTTAAAATTTTAATTAATATGTTTGTTACATTAAAATTGCCAGTTAACTCCCTCCCTCCTTCCCCTCACCGGGCTATAGATGGAATCATTTGACAAAGATATATGTAAATATAAAGCTATGTCTTGCTTATTTCTATTTATCAATTCTTTCTATGGAGGTAGACACATACAAATCATTCTTCAAATAATATTTCTGTTGCTGTATATAATGTTCTTTTGGTTCTGCCTATTTTGCTCTTCATAATTTTATATAGGTCTTTCCATTTTTTAAATTAACCTGCTCATTATTTCTTATGGTGCAGTAGTATTCTATCAGAATCATATGCCACAACTTGTTTAGCTACTGCCTTTTTGATGGATATTTGTTAACTAAGGCTTTGGCCTGCCTCAAGAAAGGCAATTGATAGAATAGAAAAAGTTCTGAAATGGGAATTAGGAGATCTGGTTTTGAAGCCTGGCTCTAGTACTTATCAACCATATAACTCTGGTCAGTCATTCTGCCTCTGAGACTCAGTTTCTTTATATGTAAAGAGGAATAATGATATTTTCTTCTCAGGATTAAGGAATAATTTATAAATCTTAAAGCACTTTAGAATTTTAATATGCAATATTAATCTATATGGCTATATCAGGGATCACAGAAAAGCACTTAGAAAATCTACCTTTCTTCAGTCAATTAAAGAGTATTTTTAACTACTATATACTATGGGGTATACGGGTATTCAAGGAGGACCAACACCTTTGGTATGAAGGCTTGCTGATTTTCTGCTGTTGCTGTCCACCTGGTACTCAGCCCTCACTTCTGACTTCAAGAAGCTGTAACACACCCAGTGACCACACTCCAATAAACCATCTTGGTAGATGTACTGAAGCAGGTTGAGGGTAAACCACAAACCTATTGGTGAATTAGAAGGATGTCTACTGCAAGCATATGAAGACCTTTGCCAGTGGAATGGGAAGATGTGAACAATTTGTTCCAGTGGCCACAAAAGCAATGGAAGCAAACGTTGTAGCGGGCTTATAACTTAATCAGACATCAAAGATGCCAAGGTCATCCACTGCATTGTAGGCCATCACCAGCCATCTTGACTTTTGTCTCACCACTGGACTTCAATGACTCTGGAAGAGAGAGTAAACCTTCTGACTTTGTACAACTCTGCCTCACTTAAATCCAATTCATGCACAAGTCAAGACATCACTCTGTGTTGTCATTGGTCTTCTTTGAAAATGAAAGACAAATCACAAACAAAAATGGTGCTGGAGATATAAAAACAGACATGAAATAGATCAGGCATTCTTTAATGAAGGGGAATATTATATTCTGGGCTTCATATAAAATGTAACAATATCAAGCACATAGCACACCTGACTATATGGGTGACTCATACTCCTTACAGCTAAAGGCATTGAGATTATGACTTTATTGTTCTCCTGCCAAACTTGATGTGACTGTCTGAGAAGGATCTGGCTAATTTTTCCTATATTCCCTCTTTCTCTCTGCTCACATTTCACTTTCCTATTTTTTCTCCCACCTTTTTAGTTCCTTTCTATCTCACTTTTCCCTCCAAAGTTTCCTTTGTGTGGCTGCCAAGAAGATGCACAACTACTTGCAGGGAGGAAAGGGTGATCTGCTGCCTTCAAAGCTGACATTCGTTCTATGACTTGACTGACAGAGGGTACCATTAGAGGCATCTGACAAGTATCTCCTCATTGATGGAGACAAACTATGTTAGTGCTCTTAGGCACCATCATCTTAAACCTCTTCTGACTCCCCAGAGGAAACACAATGAGGTTTTTCTGCTCAAGTCTCCAAGGAATAACCATCAGATCCCAGAGCATTTTATAGTCTTTGGAGGGAGGAGAGATTACTTTCTTGCATTGCTCAATGGCTTGAATTTGTTCTTTGGGAGTTCTGTGATCTCTCCATGTAGGAACTGCTACCCCATTCAGACTTTCTCACTTTAGATTGTTTGTATACACCAGAGAACTTCCTCTTCCCCTTGGGACAATCTTCAGGACATTTTTCTCTTTCTTACTTCATAACATGTTCTTTTTCTTATTCTCCCCTCCATAATACCTATACTACTTCTTGTATTCAGGTTGACACAGGCCCTCCACTGAAGTCTATCCCATCTCTTTCCATTGTTCTTTAGCTTATTGGTAATTTTAATTCTTCCAGGATTATCACCTTTCATTATATGTGGTAATAGAGCATCATTGAGAGAACACAGGTGCTAAAGAGATGAGTTTTTGTGGAAGCAAGCACAATGCAACAGAATCATTGAAAGCACTATGCAGTTTCTAGCTGAACTTTCTTACTTCATTTTCTTAAGGGCTATTACCACTTCTTCACACAGTCCCCAACTATATTATTGTTTAGATTGCATTCATTTGTGTCTCAGAGGTCATTTGACTGTATTTCAAAAATTTCTAAGAGGCTCTGTGTTTATTTTCATTGCTCATTTGAGAATGCTGTGTCCCAACTCCATCAGCATCCTTTTGGGCTTGCCTTGTTATGTCCATATCAATCTAAGAATTGGATACTTTGCATGTTTCTTTAGGCATTTAGCTGATCAGGCTACATTAAGGCACAGTATCTTAGGCCCTGCTCCTGTAGGACATACACACAAAATGAAGAACATCTCAGAACAGTAGAAAAGGCTTCTCATTCAATTTTCATTATGTTTCTTGCCCCTGAGCAACATTCCCATCTCCTGCTCATTCTTCCTCTTGACAACTGATGTAGAAAGATCATGAGTTTCAGAATACTTCTGGTGGTTGTACTTTGTACTGGAAGAGGACCAAAATGACATTACTAATGTGATGCCTTTTGACTCAGGTATGAATTGGACTTAAGGAGGCAGAGTTGCACAAAGTTGTCACCTCATTCTCACTTCCAGTCATTGAAGTACAGTAGCAAGACAAAAGTCAGGATGAGTGGTGATGATCAGGGATGCTGTGGATGACCTTGGCATCTCTGATGTTTGACCAAGATCTAAGTGGTCCACAGTGCCTATTTTAGCCACCTTTATGGTCAATGGAACACATTATTCTCATCTGCCCATTCCACCAGGGTAAGTTTTCACATGTTTAGGGTAGACCTTTCCCACCTCCCCCAACTCACTGATGGGTTTGAAGCCTGCCAGTTACCCTCAACTTAGTTTTACCTGCCTGCTGAGAGAGTTTACTAGGGTGTGCAGCCACATATGTTATAACTTCTTAGAGCCACAGGTGAGAGCTGACTGATAGGTTGAAACCAATGGAGGAAAGCAGCCCTGAAAAAGGGCTCAACAACTTCTTACTCCAGAGGTACTCTTCTTTCCTGAATATCCTAAGCTATTTATAAAGAACAAACAATCCTACTTGTGTATCAAAAACAATGTTAATTGGGGCACTCAGCACCATGCCTTGCATATGGAAACATATTTTGCCCAATGCTACTAAGTAGTTCAGTGGAAATAAGATTCTAGGTGGAATCCTATTTGAGAGTGCAGTTAGTCCTATAGGAAAAGTGGTTAGACACATGTAGAAAAATGTTATGTTAAATGGCAAAGATGAGACTAATGAAAGGAAATCAAACACTGGCTTAAAAACAATGCTGTGAAAAATGCCATTTGGGGCAACATAAGAATGAATATGGCTCTAATTAGTGCTCAATAAATATTTTCTTCATTGAATGAATTAAGCATCTGAATGAACCTGTTTTCATCTCTACTATATCAATCTGGATGGTTTCTAAACATCTGGATTTCCTACTTAACAGATTTTCGTCCAATAACAACTATAGTTTCTTTTAGTGTTATAAAGATAATGCTGATTCATTTTGGAAATGTTGTCTTTAAAACATCAATTCATATGTTTAGGGGAGATTCTGTTTCTATCAGCAGGAAAAATGCTTTGAGAATTGAGAGGCAGTGTTGTGGTAGAAAGAAAAAAGTTAAAGAGACATCTGTTCAAATTCTGGCTCCAAAACTTAATAGCTGTGGGATCTAGGGCGAGTCATGGAATCACAGAATCTAAGATTTGAAAGGGGTCTCAGAGGCCCATCTTTTCTAATCCTTACATGGACAAGAATCCTCTCTATACTTCTAAGCCATCATTCTTTGTTACTTCTGATTGTTTCTTTATCCATAGAATGGGGTTAATAGTATTTGCATATTTTGTTGGGATACTGTAGGGAAGCCCCTTTAAGGCATCAATGTGTCATAAAATGTGAATTTGTATTACTTGTAGACATTCCCATTTTGACTGTTTAAAAAACTAAAGTACTTAAAAAACTTATTTATTGGTTTTAAAAATTCTTTTCTTTTAAAATTTTGAGTTCCAAATTTCCTTCCTCCCTCCTAATCCTTTCTTCACTCAATGAGAAGGTAAACAATATGTTAATTATGCATGTAAAACAATGCAAAACATTTTTATATTACTCATATTTTATTTAAAAGCAAGAAAAATAAAGTGAGAAAATTATACTTCAGTTTGCACTCAGAATTCATCAGTTCTCTCTTTGGAGTCAGATAACATTTTTTTTATCATGTGTCCTTTGGAATTATCTTGAACAATTTAATTGATCAGAGTAGTCAAGTCATTACAACATTGCTGTTACTAAATACAAAAATCTCCCAGTTCTTCTCATTTCACTTTATATCAATTATGAATTCATATATATCTTGCCATGTTTTTTTTCTAAAACAATCCCCTCATCATTTCCCACAATATAATAGTACTCCATTACAATCATATGCCACAACTTGTTCAACTGTTTCCCAGTTGATGAACATCTCCTTAGTTTCCAATTATTTGCCACTGCAAAAGAGCTGCTAATATATAATTTTGCACAAATACCCTACTGGGTAACAATTGAATGTGTCCTCTTCCCTTTTTGAACTAACTTTGAAGAGCGTGAGGTTCAAGCATTGCTATCATCTCCATAAATCTCCTTTCACTTTAAAATCTCTTCTTTATGTGCCTCTTTTATGTGGGAAAATTCTTCTCAGAACTCTTCTACCTTTCCCTTCCTCCGTCTTCCAGGATATCCCTCTTTTTTCACCCCATCATTTTTTTTGGAGATCATTTTGACATAATTGACCCACATTTATGCCCTCAGTCTATGAAAATTCCTTTTAACTACATTAATAATGATAAAGTTCTTTAGAATTACGTGTATCATCTTCCCATAAAGGAATATAAACAGTTTAACTTAATTGAGACCTTAATGATTTCTTTTTCATATTTATCATTTTATGTTTCTCTTTATTCCTGTGTTTGAATATCAGATTTTCTAGTCGATTCTGATCTTTTCATCAGGAATGCTTGAAAGTCTTCTATTTAATTCGATATCCGTTATTCTCCAGAAGAATTATACTCAGTTTTGCTGGGTCAGTTATTCTTGGTCACAATCCTAGCTCATTTGCCTTCTGGAATATAAAATTCTAAGCACTCCTCTCCTTTAATGTGGATGCCACTAAATCTTGTGTGATCTTGACTGTGCCTCCACGGCATGTAAATTAATTCTTTCTGGCTGCTTGAAGTATTTTTTTCTTGATTTGGGAGTTTTGGAATTTAGCTATAATATCCCTGGGAGTTTTAATTTTGAGATCTCTCAAGAGGTGATTGGTGGATTCCTTAAATTTCTACTTTATACTCTGGATCTGGTATATTGGGACTGTTTTCCTTGATAATTTATTGAAATATGACTTCTAGACCCTTTTTTTTTTACCATGGTTTTCAGGGAATCCAATAACTCTTAAAACATCTCTCCTTGTTCTATTTTCCAGGCCATTGTTTGCCCAATGAGATATTTCACATTTTCTTCTTTTTATTTTTTCTTTTGACTTTGTTTTATTGTTTCTTGATGTCTCATGGAGTTATTAGTCTTCTACTTTAACGATTCTAATTTTTAAAAAATTCTTTTCTTCAGTGAATCTTTTTGCCTCTTTTACTATTAGGTCAGTTTTTTAAGATGTTGTTTTCTTCGGCATTTTTTTGTGCCTCTTTACCAAGCAGTTAACTAACTCTCTCTCTCTCTCTCTCTCTCTCTCTCTCTCTCTCTCTCTCTCTCTCTCTCTCCCCCTCCCTTCCTCCCTCCCTCCCTCCCCTTACCTTCTCTCTTAAGAATCAATTCTCTAAGAACAGCAAGGGCTACACACTAGGAAGTGTCTGTGGTCAGATTTGAACCCTTGCACTCTAGACTCTAGCCCTGGCTCTCTATCCACTGGGCTACCTAGCTGACCTTGATAATTCTCTTTTCATAATTTTCTTACCTCACTCTCATTTCTTTCCCCAACTTTTCCTGTGTCATTATGATCTCTTTCTTTAACTCTTCTAGGAATTCTTGTTAGGCGTGGGTCCAATGAATGTTTTTTTTTAAATGTAGTTAATTTCACTATGTAGTTTTCTTCTGAATTTGTCTAGGTATTTCCCCTACCACTGTAGTAGCTTATTATGGTCAAATTCTTTTGTTGTTGTTTGTTCATTTTTCAATCTATTTATTAACTTTGAACTTTATGTTACTTAAATTTGGTCTCTGCTCATCTGGGCTTGGGGATAGCACTGTCCCAAGTTTCAGGCTTTTCATTCTGCTGTATATTTTTTTTCCCAGAACTAGTTCTGGAGTTCTAAAAGTTTTTGGTACTTCTAAGGTGGTATAATTGTGGGAGAGGTATGGTCACTGCTCTCCTTGTCTGCACTTTGGTCTTTACCCAGGAAGGGCTCTGGTTCTCCTATAATCACAAGTACCAGTATTCTCTTTGCCTTGAAACTGTGATCAGTGCCCGGGATCCCTTGTGACTGACCTCCTATTCTTCCCTCTCCCCTGGTACCATGACTTGTAAATGTCATCCAGAACTGAGTATAGGCAATAAAGTTACCACTCAGTGCCAGCTATACCCAGTGCTAGCAAAGTGCTGTAGTCTACTTCTGACAAGTTGTCTGACCTTCTTATAGTCTCTGGGTTGAATGCTCCTGAAGACTGCTGCCACCACCATAGGTGGACTCTAAACAGTCTTCCATAATAGTGTCACAATCTTCTTTTGCTGAGGGCCTAAGTTTTCTTAGGCTGGAAAAATATCTCATCATGACTTGTTGGCTCTGTCACTCCAAAATTCAATTTGAAATGTTTTAAAAGTGTTCGGAGGTAAACATTGAGATAATTCAGCTGGTTTTCTCTCATCCTCCATCTTGGTTCCCCAAAATAATTTTAAATTTGAATATTAGAATAAATAGTAATGAACAGTTTTATTGGGACAAATCCAATCTTAATCCTCATGATAAATCTTATTATTAACACCAAATGAATTTCAAAACTATTTTTTAATGATTGGAGCCATCACTCTTTTGTTGCATATGTTTTGCTGACATAATTTTTTGGAATTAATAAGTGGTTTTCATTTATGATTTCACCTATTTTAAAATCACAGTAAGTAAATGCAATTCTTTTTTGACCAGTTGTGACTTTCATTATAAAAGAAAGGCAAATTTAACTCTGTGTGTGATCCAGTGTTTCTCTGATTGCAGGGTTACAAAGCCAGGATGTGTCTGAGGCCACATTCGAACCCAGGACCTCTTGTCTCTAAGCCTGACTCTATCCACTGAGCCACCTAACTGTCTCTCAGATGCTTCTTTAACAGGATATGAGTTATACTTCCAGAAAACTTTGACCATCTTGTCAAATGCTACCCTTTCTAATGATTTGGTTTGCTTTAAATATTTGTTAAGCACTTACTATGTACAAGTCAACACTATCCACCAAGTGATTAAGCTATTTGATACATTTTTATATTTTTAATTTTTCTTACTTAAAGATGATTTGCATTTAAAACCTCCCGTGGGGGGAAGGGAACAAGCACATATAAAAATGAAGCCTCAGCAAACTTTACTTCACTTGCTGATTAATGAGATCCATTAGTTTTGACATATTGATTGATCAGATAGTAAATCACAGAAATCTCCTATCTCCGTTGCTTCTGACGCACTTTTTAATGTTTGAAGATTCTCATTCCAAAGAGTAAGTATAATTAATATATTATTATATTGTATTTATTTGTCTCTGTATCTTATTTTCTCCTATAAGGCAACTGGCGGTGTAGTTGAGAGAGCATTGGACTTAGACTCAGAAGACTTGAGTTCAAATTTGACCTTGGACAGTTTTATTGACTTCATGATCCTGGGCAAATGGCTTAATCTCTGTTTATCTCAGTTTCCTCAACTAGGGTTGGTAATAGCACCTGCCTCACAGGATTGGAGGCAACTGGGCGACTCAGTTGGATAGAATGTTGGACTTCAGAGTCAGGAAGACTTAAGGTCAAATCTGGCCATAGATACTTACTGGCTATGTGACAGTAGATAAGCCACTTACTTTCCATTTGCCTTCAACCACTGGAGAAGGAAATGGCAAACCACTCCAGTATTTTTGCCAAGAAAATGTCATGGATAGCGAAGACCATAGAGTCATGAAGAGTCAGACACGACTGGACAACAACAGCAATCTCACAGGATTGCTGTAAGGATCAAATGAGGTAATTTTAAGAAGAACTTACCACTGTGCCTAGAATAGTAGGTATTATATGAATGCCTGTTCTCTTTCCATTTCCAGAGGTACTTTAAATTCCTTGAAGGAAGGGATGACATCATGCTCATCCTTGTATATCCTGTATTTCCAACTATTTAAAAATACTAATTTCTGTGCTTGCACATAGTAGGCATTGAATATTAAATGCTTTAATAAATAATGAATGAATGAATGAAATATGTCTTGGCTTTTTTTCTGACAGATCATACCTAGAATTACTAGGAAAAGAGCCTACAGAATTATACATGTGAGTTATTATACACACACACACACACACACACACATACACACACACACACACACACACACACATATATATATATATATATATAAGAATATTAGAGGGAGCATGGGGAATGGCTAGAGACCTGGTCTCAGAATCATGAAAACCTAGTGTCAAATCTTTGTATAGAGTGGTTGTGGGAGATGGGCAATTCATTTAATTATCTCAGGGACCAGACAACTAAAACTGTAGGTTGCCTTAGTAGAGATATCTCCCTTGCCTAGAACAGTAGACTCTAGATTTTTTTTGATGAGTGAAATAATTTTAATCATACACTCCCAGTATATGTGTATTTATTTAGAGATTCTATTCATATGTGAGTCAGCTTATATTTATAGACAATTTACACAAAAATAAAATTTAAAAGGATGAGATAAAGATGAAATAACATTTTATTTTGGTCCCAATAGAAAGTCACTAGAGTGTACTGAGTAAAGGAACAACATAGTCTAGGGCAGTGATGGCAAACCTTTTAGAGACCAAGTGCCCAAACTGCAACCCTCATGTTGCATGAGTCCCTCACTTTACCCCAGACAGGGGAGGGAGGAAATGCTCCCATTGGGCTACTGGGCAGAGGGGCAGGTTATGTGAGGAATGTACTCAGGTATCCCTGGAGAGGGGGAAGGGATCAGCTCTCTCCAGCATGAGTACCATAGGTTCACCAACATGGGTCTAGGGCAGGGCTTGGCAACCTTTTTGGCTGTGAGAGCCATAAACACCACATTTTTTAAAATGTAATTTCATGAGAGCCGTACAGTGCTCACAGTGCATGCTACTGTAACAGCACCTGAAAAAAAATCGACTTTATGGCTCCTGCAGAAAGAGCCATATCTGGTCCTCAAAAGAGCTAGACATGGCTCTTGAGCCATATGCTGCCGACCCCTGGTCTAGGGGAAGGGCATGGGCAAGCATTTTTCTGGAGTAGCTGTTGGTACTAGTTTCTAGGTTTCAGATAATAACTCCCCAAAGGGAGGTGTCTGGTGGAAACTGGGAAGAAGTTGGTAGCCTAAACAACAGACTGATTGTGAGTAGGGGGAGGAATGTTTAGTGGTAATGGGTGAAGTGGGAGGTCCAGTTGTGTTCATGATAAGCTCCACAGTTGGGGGAGGGTGGAATGGGATCCATTTTTCCACCCTAGGATTGGTTGACCATGTATTCCTTGGGGCCATGCCACAATCCCTTTAGGGAGTCAGTACCTCCCCTTTGGATATCACTAGCCTAATGCTACCAATACAAGTAAAATTAGAAGTCTGCATCTCTCCCCCCTTCCCTCCCACTAAATCCTATCCAAACTAGTGTAAGGAATTTATTCACTAATATATTTATAGGCTCAAACACTGTTTTTATCTTTCATGTAATATATGGAACCTTATTCTCTTATCACCAGTTAATGATTGGACCTGAATTTAAGCCAAAGCTTTTATCCTCTAAATACTAAAACCCTAATTTATTATTTATAATAGATACTGGATCACAAGAAAAGTGCTTCCCTTTAAAACCCTAATGAAACACCTCATTCCACACAATAACTTTTTAGAAGAGATTAGAGATCCAGTTCAAATAGAAAATGGCTGGATTTAGGCAGACCTAGCAAGTTGAGACTTGAATAAAAAGGAGTCACAGAGGATATGGGGGCTTAGCCCTAAGAAAACTGAGCAAACATATCCCTTATTGTTTTAAGTATTTCATGCGCATTGAGACTTGCCTTTTCCACCTCCAGTATCTCAGGTACATTCTATAAACTGCTGTCAAAATAATCTTTCTAAAGTTCAACTTTCATCATACCATACCCCTACTCAGGAATCTAATGCAGTTTCCTATTGCTTATAATAATGATTATAGCTAGCATTTGAATAGCACTTTAAGATTTGCAAAGTGCTTTACAAATGTTATTTTATTCTCAAACAACTCTAGGTATTAAATGTTATTATTGCACCCCTTCATCTCCCTTTCCCCCAACGTTAAAAATGAGGAATGAAGACAGGCAGTAGTTAAGTGACTTGTTCAGTCATACACATAGTAAGTGTAAGAGGACAGATTTGAACTCATGTCTTTCTGACTCCAAGGCTAGTGTTCTACCTTCTATGGCTCCATAGTGCCTCTGCATATGTAGTTTATAGCATCAAGTCTAAATTTCTCTACTTGGGTTTCAATGCCTTTCATAATCTGGCTGCATCTTACTTAACCAGTCTTTTTTCTATCTACTACAATGCAATAAATACATCCTCCACTCAGGATAACAAAATTCAAGAGATAGATGGGACCTCAAAGGCCATCTTTTATGACTTATACTTAAGAAAGAATGCCCTTGAAGATAGCTCCAACATGGTATCATACATCGTTTTCTTGAAGGCATTGGGTAAGGGGGAACCTGTTACTTTTGGAGGGAACCTATTCTGTTTTTGTATAGTTCTATTTGCTAGAAAAATTTTCCTCAAATCAAATCTAAATCTGAATAACTTTAATTTTGTTCCATTTCTCCTAGTTTTAACCTCTGTAACTAACCAGAATAATTCTAATCCCCTTTACCATTAATCACCCTTTAAATATATGAAACCTGCTATCATAGTACCTTCTAAGTCTTTTTTTTCCAACTAGATATCCCTTCTTCCTTCAGCATTCTGATATTATGGAATAATGTTTTTTATTTGATCTATTTCAAAGTGCTGAGTAGTGGTTTGTTGTTTACAAATAGAGAGTGAGTTTAGATTGTTTTTGGAGAAGTCTGGTGTTAAAAGGAAGGAAAGATAGAGGATAGTAGGTCAAGGCCATAACAAGGATGATGGGAGGTATCCATCTATATCTCTCTTTCTATAAACTTGTCTTTGTTTCTATCTATCTATCTATCTATCTATCTATCTATCTATCTATCTATCTNTGTCTTTGTTTCTATCTATCTATCTATCTATCTATCTATCTATCTATCTATCTATCTATCTATCTATCTATCGATGAGAATAGGAAAGATTATGCACTTAACAGAGTGCCTGGCACATAATAGGTATTTAATAAAAATGTCTGCTAACTGATTGCTTTTTGGCCGATTATATGAAAGAGAAAAAAAAGGTATGTGGTAATTTGTGAGTTTAGGTTGATTGGCTCAAGAGAAGCTAGAGACATTTAAAAAGAGGAAAAAAGCAGGTTGTGGCCTAATAGAAAGAGACTTTGGAGAAACAAGAAAACCCCATAAAAGTCAAGAGGCAAGTCATTAAGGGTTTCCTTAACCAAACTTCAGTGGCAGCCCCACTACTAGCCTACTTTTTTGATTTGTCATTTCTTGAGCGTCCTCTCTACTCTTTGGACAATACCATGCTAAGGTACCACTCCTCACTGGATGGCTTATCTTTCCATTAAGCTCTCTCAATGATTGATATAAATGCTTTCAAACATGCTCAGCTATTGATCCCCATGACCAAGAAAGTAAAAATGTATAAAGTGTTACCTCCTTATTTTATCTTTCTAAACAAAACATTTTGAGATCATTTGGATGAAAGATGTGGTATGAAAACAAACAGGTTTGAAATGGCATAGGCTTTAAAATGTTATAAAAGATGGAGAAAGCGGGCCATCTCATGTTTTTGGCATGATTCCCAGAGAGAGAGACAGAGAAATGAAGCTAGGAAGATGGTGTGGAAGGGAAGTAGCTGAGAGCCAGGGACACAAATATTTGACTAGAGAAATGATCTTTCAACTCTGATAGCATGCCCTTTCTCCACTTGCCAAAGATACTTTCTGGTTGGAAACAAGCAACCCAGAGTTCATTGAAAAAAAATAGCACAATGGGGTTGAGGATATGTATGTGGGTATGGAGAGATATGGGAGGAACATATTGTATTTGTGATGTTTCCTCTATTTTAAATTCCAAAAAAGGGGCTAAAGGCTTCAAATACAATGACTTTTGTGCAAAAGCTCCTGGTATTTCACTTGTCAAACTTTGCTCTAGTGTGCTGATGTACTTCTGCATTCATATCATGAACTCTTTAGAAGCCTATCACATTTATCTCTCCCAAGCCTGACCTGTTTTAAATCACAACTTGTATTCCCAGTATTCCTGAAATTATATGCTTTGACCTTTAGTACAAGAACAAATATTACTAGACAGTCCATTTTTTCCTTGGCTCCTTGGATGTCACATAAGTCAGGATACATATAGACACAAATATGACTACATGTTTCTGTGTCTCAACTAATGCCCACTGGGGATTTAATAGATTGTGCCTGGTTTAACATATCTATTCTCAAGTTAATGCTTTATTCATCTAACTAGTCTCCTTAGGGTTTCTTAATACACGGGTGGCATATTAGAAAGATCACTGGTCGAGGAAACGGGAGTGCTGGATTATAATCTTTGTTCTTTTCACCAATTTATTTTGCACCTTCCATGGGTCTCAGGTTCCTCCACTATAAAATGAAGAGTTTGGAATAGATGATCCATCTCTAAGGCCTCTTCCAGATCTTAAAACTAGAGTATTCTCACATCAAAAGGGCATTAAAACTCAGTAAGCCTAGGAAGAGAAAGAGTAA
This sequence comes from Gracilinanus agilis, assembly GCF_016433145.1. Taxonomy (NCBI): domain Eukaryota; kingdom Metazoa; phylum Chordata; class Mammalia; order Didelphimorphia; family Didelphidae; genus Gracilinanus; species Gracilinanus agilis. The sequence goes on from NC_058131.1 coordinate 247,541,195, forward strand.
ATGGAAGCATTATTTATTGCTTTTCTAGGCTCAGCAAATATCATTTTGAAGTGATAATAGCCTCTGATGAAGAAGTTTTTCAGTTAGATAAAATAAACCATTAAGTTGAGAACAGAAGTGACAACATAGTTACAATCTTCTAATTTGCTTATTGGTGGAACATTAGCCTCAATGACTATCTTTTTGATATTCATATATATATGTATGATTTTATGTTATGCTATGAAGCAGTATATAAATAATATAATAGGATTGCTGCAGCTCTTCTTTTCCTTAGCGTATCTCCTCTATGGAACACGTGGTGGGACCCATTTCTCCATGAAAATTTAGACAAAGCACATGTAGGTTCTTGCTTACTCTCCAGCGTAATCTTGGGGTGAGAGTAGCATGTGGTTATATACACTTGTTTCCTCCCTTCCTAGAGCTGGGAGTGGCAATGATGAGAACCGGCTGTTTGATATCTTCCAGTGGACCTTAAAACTACCGCAGAATATTTTATTTTGAAACTACATTGCTTTACAGCTGTACTCACTATTTGTGGGGAAACTATATATAGGTAATTAAATTTCATTGCATATATAGAACCATATTTTCTCCTTTCTTTTATTCTCTTTCAATATATAGTCATACACAGTACACATAGCAAATATACATATGTGGGTATTTATAAATAAATAGAAATTCTCTTTTCTGACATTCTATCAGCCTAAACTATGAAAGAATTCAGTGTCCGTTTATCATTGAAGTTCGTAGTAGTGGCTCTGAGATGATTGGAGATCTTAAAGGAACTTTATAATCACTTAAAGGAACTTATAAATAACTTAAAGGAACTGCATAATCAAAGAAAAGATAGTTTTATTCAATATGGTTTAAGTCAAAAATCAACAAACTAGAGCCTATGGGAGCAAGGCTGCCTGTTTTTGCATAGCCAGAGAACTAAGAACGATTTTTACATTTAAAAATAAAGTTTTATCATATTTGAAAATGTAAAAAGTATTCTTTTTGTACAGCTGGAGCTGTACAAAAAATAGTCTGTGGCTAAGTGTGTATTTTAGGCCACAATTTTCAGATCCTTGGTTTAAGTATCTTAATGCACCACCTCTGAAACATACTGATTGTATGACCCTGGATAAGTCACTTCTCAGTGTTTCCTGTGCTAAGCAGAGAAAATGCCAAATAGCATTCATTAGCAGAGGAAGTTTCTCACATGGAATTCCCTAACATCAATGAAAGGACTCCACTAGGTGCAGTGATGACTATCTCTGTCATTGGTGTCAGAGCATATTTTATCATGTATTCAGGTAGATCCCAATTAGTGCAAATAATGAATCCCCTGAAGTGGTTGTATGCTAATATTCGTACTATTTGAAGTTATAATTATGTAAAATATGATCATTTATTCTAACCCAATGGAAATATGCAGAACAAATTCAAATAAGGTGACCACTTAGGAGATTCATTTATTTGCACTAACCAAGACTTAACTATAATTATATGGAAATTGGGAGAAGTGATAACTGTAAATCATGCAACAGTACAATCTATGAAGATTTAAACTTGTGAGTGATCAAAAAATCTTTTTTTTTTTTTTTGCTCTTTAAAATTTTTTTTTCTTTATATTTATAGGAATTCTTGTTGGTCTTGTGCCTAATCTAAATTTTACCTTACCCTCCAGCTTTCTACCTTGGAACTTTGCTCATATATATTTTCAGGATATTGTCTTCTTTTGAGTTTGTGTTTTGAGCTTCCCTGTCAACAAAGTATCATTTTTATGGCCAGGTTCTTATTTTTTTATTGTTTGTTCATTTTTTATCCGATTTCTTGACTTTGGATTTTATATTAGAATTTGACTCTGATAACCTCTGGGGTTGGAGGGTCTGTCTGGCCTGAGCTTCTGTCTGATATCCTTCTATTGCTTTCATAGCTTGGTCTAGGGTGCTGTGAGTTTTCAGTGCTTCTAATTTGATGTGTGCTATGGAGAGAAGTCTGGTCATTGTCCTTCTAGACTGCCCTCTTGTCCTTACACCATGGCCTCTACTCCCTTGCACTATGAACACTCCTTTCTGCCTCAGAACTGTGACCTGGAACCAGGTAGTGTAGTACAGGGGTTCCTCAGAATCTCTTTCTGATCGGGTTTTTAGTTCCCTTACAACCTAGGGATACATGGCTGATCCCACTACTGCTACTTTGTAGGCCCTAATTGGTGCTCTTTCTGTCGTATGGAGCTATGCTCTTGGACAGCTCCACCTCCATTCCATAGATCTCACTTTCTGTCTTCCTAAGCTGTCCTAGGCTAGAAAAATGACTCACTATGACTTCAGGGCCTCCTGTCTTTAGGCTTATCTTTCTAACCACCTAGCTACCCCTTTCACTGTAATTTTTTCTTGGTTTTCCCACTAAGAATTCATTTGACTTTTTTTAAAGTTGTTGAAAATGGGCATCTAGGGAGATCTTGGCAAAAATGCTGACTTTACTCCACCATTTTGGTCCCATCCCTCTTGGGAGCAATCTCAAAGGCAACAGAGGCACATAGAGGCTTTATAATAGAGCATTTGAATGCAAGAAGTGGAGGGAAAGTTCTCACATAGAAACTGAATGACTTGTAAGAAGATATCAGCTGCTCATGCTGTGAGAGTGGAGGATAACAGAAAGATGGTCCAGGTGCTGTATTGGTACCTAGGGAATGTTTTGATGACTAAGGGATGGCCTCCCGAGCCCCAAGAAGTTCCTTTATAGACAATCTCTTGAAGAACAGAATAGCAGAAAATGAGAGGGCATGTATGGGCTGTGAATTGCACCCTTGTAGAGAATACAGACATTGATATAATCATAGATTCATTGGAGGGCTGAAGGACTGATGTTTTATGTCACTTCTGTTTTCAGGCCATTGTTTCTCTAGGACCTAACACCAAGATTTCAGTTTAGCTGGTGTTTCATAAAGGATGCCCCAAAAGTCTTAGCAATGTCAGCACTCCATCAAGACTTTTGGCACATGAAGGGCATGTTTGTTAAGGATTGCAACCTCAAAACTCAACTGAAACTATTCTGTCTAAATGAGAGATTGCCTTTTAATTATTTAATTATCAAGTACAATGTCCTTGTCATTCTTGAACTTGAGATAGTTAAGTACTTATCTCACTAGACCAGTAGGCTGGGAGTCAGGAAAACCTGAATACAATTTCTTCCTCCTATATTTACTGGTTGTGTGACCCTGGGTAAGCTGATCTCTCTGTGACTCCATTTCTACTTCTGTAAAATAAGGCAGATGGGATTGATGGAGAAGTTAGATGGTACTGTAGATAACGTAGATAAGAGGTCCAAGAATCCCACTGACGGTGCTTTCCTTATTCTTAGTGCATTGGATATACTGTCTCAGAGAGGATTTATGGAACAACATAGGCCAGATTGTACAGGCACAGGGGAGTTGTGATCCACTTAATATTAAAAATTGGTAATCCACGTGTGGTATATATGGTAACTATGTCGTAGGGTAGCTGACTAGCCAGAATATACTATTTATTCACTAACCCTGCTAAATTTGAGCAATTTTATAATCTCCATTTACATTTCTATCTAAATGCTCCTGTTGAATACCTCTGATCAGGCTGGAGGTACAAGCTGGCACAATTACTGTAAGTGTCTGGGAAGGCAACTAAGCACTTCTCCCTTCTTGAATCCATTAAATCTCTGCTGTTTTGAAACTTTTCCGTATACAATAGATGAGGAGTTTGGTATAGGGAGATAGAACCTGTAAGGTTTGGACATGTTGATAAGATGGTGATTTATTTTGATGTGGCCGTTAGGGCTGCACAGGGATATTACTACTATGAGTCTTGTTAATATAAAAATATTAGGCCGACTCTGACTTCCTGCATGCGTCCGATGGGAAAGATACAAAAATATATGAAAAGAAAGATTCTTTACTAGAAATATTGCTTTGTACCTCACTCTTTCATTGTTTTGTCTAGTGAAGAGAAATCAGATGGAAAAAAAGAGGGAAGTAAACAGAAATAAGAGGCAAAGATTTTATATTTCTTATCTTAAAATGGAGATAGAAAATAAGGAGTGGCTTAATGGTTGGCAGCTGTTACAGAACAGACTCTGCTTTTGTTTATGGCATGAGGACGAGGTTTGTGGTCTAGTGGAAAGAACATCAGACTTGAAATCTGGAGACTCGCAATCAAATCTTGTCCCCACCAATCATTAACTGTGTGGCCATGGGCAAATCACTTAGCCTCTTACCGCCTCTATTCTCATTTTAAAAATGGGTACAATAATTCTTTAAAAAAAAAACAACAACACGTACCTTCCATCTTAGAATCAATACTGTATATTGGCTCCAACGCAGAAGAGTGGTAAGGGTAGGCAATGGGGGTTAAGTGACTTGCCCAGGTTCATACAGCTGGGAAATGTCTGAGGCCAGATTTGAACCCAGGATCTCCTGCTCTTAAGCCTGACTCTCAATCTACTGAACCATCCATCTTCTACTAGCTACAATAATTCTTATACTATCTACCTCTCAGGATTTTTTTGAAGAAAGCATCTTGGATTCCTGAAGGTGCACCATATTTTTACATAAGAAAAATCCATTTGAAAATCTCTATTACTCTGGAGGACTCTATCATCCTCCCAGTCACACAGTTTTGCAAACTAGGAGTCATCCTCAAATTATCACCCTCTTATATGACATTCAATCTGCATCCAAACTGGTTTTTTTTTAAGCCTTACCTTCCATCTTGGAATCAATACTGTGTATTGATTGGTTCCAAGGCAGAAAAGCAGTAAGGACTAGATAATGGGAGTCAAATGGTCACACACATAGCCCAGGGTCACACATCTAGGAAGTGTCTGAGGCTAGATTTGAACTCAGGACCTCCCATATCTAAGCCTGTCTTTCAATCCACTGAGCTGCCTAGCTGCTTCTCTTTTTGGGCTACCTTTGTAACATCTCTTGTTTGTACTCCCTTCTCTCCTCTGACAGTGCCATCAGCCTGGTTCAGGCTCTCATCATTTCTCATCCCTGGATTATTGGAATAGTCTGCTGATTGGTGTCTCTGCCTCCTGTCTCCCCACTTCAATCAATCTTCTATTCCCTTTTCAAGATGATCTTCCTAAAGTGCCCTCTCTTCCCCTAGTGCCCATTCAGTATACTCCATTGGTTCTCTATTGCCACCACCAAGATGTATTCAAAATCCTCTGTCATTTAAAGCCCTTCATAACCTGCTGTCCTCCTACTTTTCTGGTTTTCTAACACCTGATTCCCTCCCCACACCCCTCAAGTACTCTGCAATCCAGTGACACTGGCCTTCTTGATGTTATTTGCATTAGACATTTTGTCTCTTGTCTGTGCATATTTTCACTGGCTGTCCCCCATGCTTTTAACACTCTCCCTTCTCATTTCCATCTCCATCTCTTGCCATCCTTGGTTTCCTCAAAGTGTCAGCTAAAATCCCACCTTCTATAGGAGTCTTTTTTTGACCTTCCTTAAAACTAGTGCTTTTCCTCCAATTTCCACCATATATATCTTGTGTGTACATAGTTATGAACATAATATCTCCCTCAATAAAACTGTGAACTCCATGAGAGGAAGGGCTATGCTTTTGTCTTTTATTATATCTCTTACAATTAACACATTGCCTGGCAATAGTAGGTAGTTAATAAATGCTTTTTTTGATTGACTATTATCATTCTTTACTGTTATTCTTCTGTGAAATGGTATCTTTTCATTTCTATAAATATTTAATTTTCCCAATAACTTAATCATAATAGCTAATATTTACATGATAATTTAAGGTTTGCACAGCTTATTAAAATATTCTATGTTAGCTACACAACCCTAGAAATGATTATACCCACTTTATAGATAAGAAACTAAGTCAGAGAGAAGTTGAGTTACTTAACCCAAGGTCATATAGCTTGCAAGGGTCTGAGGTTTGATTTGAGCTCAAATCTTCCTTACTGAATGCCCAAAATTCTCTATACTATAACACCAACTATTCAGGTACTTATCATGTAGTTTAAGGATAAGTATGTCTTATTTTTGACAAAGAAATATTAGTGATGAGCCCTGAGTTTGTTAATATTGTATGAACTTTGTTTGGATGTTTTCTATTGTTGTCCACTTTACTATTCCAAAGTCTGGATTGGAAAAGGATAAGTTGTTCTGAAGGTGTTCTTCCCACTGAGTGCCTCCCACTATGAGATTACCTTTCATTGACTCTGCATATATCTTCTGTGTACCTCATTGCTTCCATATTTCTACTTTCCTCTCCAATGAGAATATGAGCTCTTGAGGATAGGGACTATTTTTTTGTTTTGCTTTCTATCCTCAGAGACTGTCTAAGCTTTTACTTTAGATATCAATAAGGATCTTGACATATACTATTATTATATATATTTTAAATCTAAATTTGTTTATTCCATTAAAATACCCAGTTAACTCCCTTTCTCCTTTTCTCCTCTCCCCTCACTAGAGAAGGCATCATTTAACCAAAAGATATATGATTATATAAAACTTTATCTTATTTATTTCTATTTATTAATTCTTTCTCTGGTGGTGGACATACAAAAGTCACTCTTCAAACAATATTTTCTTTATGTTTGATGTGTCTTGTTTGGAGGACACAAATATCTACAGGTTTTACCTTCCCTCAGCTATATGTAACTTCATGATTAAAGATAAAAACCTTTTTTTTTGATGTACACTAAGAGTTTTAAATTTATTGAGTTCAAATGATCTTTTGATATCATTGAAGAAAGTTTCCATGAGATGAAGAAGCTATTAATGTGTTTTTATTGGTAGAGACATACAACTTGATGCCATCAATGTATACCAAATGATTAATATAAAGTTTTGCTGTGGCTCTTTGCCTTGGAAGCCATACTTATTTCTTTTGATGAATGGTGATAATGAACTTAGTGCCAGACTATAACAGCCTTGGACTGATTTCCTGAAAATCACTATGTATTATATCAAATGAGCCTGAAATGATTATATTGGTAATATGTTTTGAATAGGGATTGGTTTATCATGTAGATATAGGCTATAGGGTCTTCAATAATTTTGAGTTTATTTTATTTATTTACTGTAAATGAACTAGCCCTTAGTGTAGAATTGAGTTGAAAGCTTTGTAGTAATTAATTAAGGTGGTAAAAGTATTATGGCACTTTGGGGTGTCCTGTTTACAAATTACTGAATGAATCATGGGTCCTTTTTTAACCCCTCAGGAACTTTTCAATGTCACTTTTTTTTTGCTCCTCAGCCAGTATATTGTTTTCTTGTGGGTATTCATGAATTTTTTTTTGGTGCTATAAAATGTAAATACTCTATATAGAGTACCCACAACTTCCCATAACATTATACTGTATTTGGAAAGGTTGTAAGTATTTTTATATTTTGGTAATAGGCTTATGAATGCTTTCTGTTAAGAAAGACAAGATCAGACCTTCCTCTGAAACTAAGCTAAAAGAAAGATATCCCCTGCCCTCAAGAAGTTTACATTCTAACAGGGAAAGAACACATAAAAGAGTACTAAGAAGTGGAGGAGAGGGGAGAAGGTGTTCAGGGAATGGTGGAGAAAGGAGTTTGGAGAGTCAGAAGTAGAACACAGAGGAGAATAAAAGAGTGAACTTGGGTGGTTTAGATTCTCTCCTTGGATTGGAAGATGTGTGTTAGGGGGGATGGGAGCGGAGATTGACCAATCAGAGAAAAAAGGCTTCAAGGGTAAAGAGATCTTCCTGAGTTAGGGAAATGTGTGAAAAGCTAAGAAAATGAATCTAAAGGGAGGAATGAGAATATCAAAACAGCCACTATTGACTTTGGAATTGGAAGGAGTCATTTAGTCCAGTCTTCTCATTTTACATAGGAAGACACTAAGGCCCAAAGATATTAGTATCTTGTTGTAGGTGATATTTGCAAGAAGCAGCAGAAGTTAGTATTTGAACCACAGCTTCCTCCCTTCAAATCTGGGGGTAAGAGTACCAATTTTGAAAATAGAGCTCATTTTGTTCCTTAGGCTCCCAGTAAGCTGATTACTGATGTTTCAGAGATTTGAAGCTACCACATTAACCTAGTTTAATCCAGTTTAAGATGTTTTCTGAAATGAAAATGGTATTTTTTTGTTTGTTTATAAAATGCTGTAAGTTTAAATTTGCTTAATCACATTATGTTGATTAAACCATATTAAATCACATATGGCCATTAGAGGGGTCAAAATCACATTAAGTCACATTTGGTCATTACAAGAGTCAAAACTTTGTTGACAAATTTAAAGTTCTGCCACATTAAAAAAAGTCAAACGTTTCCATTGTGAGAAGGTATTGACATGGCCTTAGTGTTACAGTGTGAAAATAAGTGAAAAAGGTAAACTTTTTAAAAATTTAAAAGCATTAAAATTATTATTATTTTTTAAAAATGGCTTATTCTTTAAGGAAAATGGCATTCCTTTTTTTCTTTTGTGTTTTCTCCTACTTATACCTCAGTCATGTCTTTCCATGATCTTTGTATTCTGGGAGAAGAGTCTCTTGACAATTTGATATCTCTGCAAGGTTATAACTGCTCAGAGGTATCAGAAGCTAAGTAAGAAACTATAGCCTTCTGGGAGCTGGGGCAGCGAGATGGCTCAGTGCTTAGAAAGTCAAGCCTAGAGATGGCTCTAATCTGTCCTAAGTCAGTTCCTGTTTGTGTGGCCCTGGGCAAGTCACTTAACTCCCCATTGCCCAGCCTTTATGGTTCTTCTGCCTTGGAACCAATACACAGTATTGATTCTAAGACAAAGAAGGTAAGATTTAAATAAATAAATAAAAAGAAATAATACCTCTCCCTCTTGATTAGATTTAACTGAGTAAATGAATGATACTGTTTATTAGTATAGTTTTTATTGGGAAATATTTTTCTAAGCAGGTTTTTCATATTGGAGAACTGGATGACTTCTCTAGAGCACTCGTGTGTGAATATATTTGTGTGTGTGTGTGTGCACGTGTGCGTGTGTGCGTGAGTGAGTGTATGTTCAGAGTTTTCCTAATTATCATTTTGTTTGGCATATTAACTCACACCAGCTCTGGTTTACCTTAACTAGAGTGACTCATCATTTTCCTCCAATTAAATTTTTGAGTTCTAATGCAAAGCAGGCTTATTTACTTTGACAGAATACTACGGGATAAACAGAAAAGAGTAAATCTATATTGGCAGCTACTCCTCTGCTGTTCTGAGTGATACAGCTTAACTAGAAAGAAAACCAGTCAGAAGAGATTCTAGACTTCGGGATCCTCCATCACCCCCAACTCTCAAGTCATTTGGGATGATCTCTAGCATCATCTCTAGCAATGCTAGATGATCTCTTGCAAATACAGTCAGTTGATTCTACTGATTGAAAATAGCAATATTGGGATACTTATGTTATGGAAATCACCAGCTCACCAAGTAAACTGGTTCTGAGAAAGTCAGAATGGAGTAGAAGGAAACCAAAGTAAAACGGAGGTGAGGGAGAAAGGTTTCATTAACTTGAAGTTTTGGTTTTTTTTCCCCCCAAACACTCATATACTTTGCTATTTTATGGGTTTGTATGGGCTAGAATCTGACAGAAGAGTAGGAGAAACATTTTTCCCTGAAGTCTTGTTCTTGCATGATACCATAGCAGAGGCATTCACATAAATCTTGGATAGACATTCAAAATTCTGGGTGCCTGGCCAGAGCAGGCCTCAGAAACATCAGTGATTTGCCTTTTTCCACCAGCAACATTTACACTTTTTAAAATTTGAAGTTGAGCCTTGGTGAGATAACTATAGAGGCTGTTGAATGAAGATGCTGTTTTTCTTTTCTTTTTTTTTTTGAAAAGTAAAATTATAACAAAACAACCTTTTACAGTAATGTTTTAAAAGGTTACAGCCTATCTGTCAAGCTTCTTGCTGTCAAAATCAGACTCAGGAGGTGCTATGAAGGAACACTTTTCAAATTTGTCTTTTAGGATTTTAAATCATCAGCTGTAAAAAAAAAGTCACACATTTTTAGCTGAAGAGGCTCTAGCAATGCAAATGGAAACATGCTTGGGTTCACACAAGTACTCCCTCCCCCACCTCCAGTTTACGTTTTATCGGACTGTGTACATTTAAAATGTGCTCTTCAAAGCAGCATGGGGGAGCCTCAAACTTAAGCCATAGAACTACAGAATCTCAGACTTGGAAGGGCCCTTTGATGCCACCTAGCCAAACCCTACTTTGGAGTATGAATCCTTTATCTAGGATACTGCCAGGATTCCTTACTTCTGGTCAGGCATGCTAGAGGGAAGAGGGAAATGCTCAGAAAGGGTCACTAAGCTCATTGGCTTCACCACCTGACTCCTTTTCGTTGTACGAGGTGCCCTAAGAACTCCAGCAGGAAACATCTGTGTAAGCCTTACTGAGGGAAATCTATAACACTGGGAAGTCTAAACAGACCTTCAGGGACCTCCGTCACCCCCTCACATAAGTAGCCTCACCCAAACTTCACTCCTCTACTCTCTGTCACTCTCCATTGACAAAAGATGCAGCTCTGTGGTGGGGGAGAATCATTACTCTACAGTCTTGGGATATTTTTGCTTTTACAGGTTGACTATGGGCAACCCCAGAATGAGACAGAGACGGATTCCATTCCCAGATTATCGGTACTACGATTATTAGCTGCTACCTTCCAGTTCAGCAGATCAATTATCTTGTATTTCCGATTATGATGGCACAAAGATGACAATTAGTATCTGCTCGAACACCTCCAAAGACGGCAAACTTACTACTCTGTCCTGAAGTAGGCAGCAGAAGCATCTTTCCACATTGATATTGAATCCTTAGTTAATACTCGTTGACCCCAGTTGTTTAGCCTTCCAACTGTACTGTCCTCTAGGCTGCATCTCTCCATCTTGTCCACAATTGTGAGAGACTTTGTCATGCGCATTGCTGAAATCCAAATATAAAGTTGACAATATTTCCATGTCCTATCAGCCTAAGAACATTATCCCAAAATGCTTATCACAAAAAGGCATATTTTTGACAGACAAATGATACTGTACAACAATTGTATCCTTCATACTTAGCCTCTTGAGTGACTTATGAGTATGAGCAAAAAATATCACCATGAGGAAAATTGAAACTTTAGAGAATCAAAAAAGGGGTTATTAAATACCTATTATGTGCTAGGCATTGTACACAAGGAAAACAATGAAGTAAGTATTCCTTGTTCTCAAGGATCTTAAATTCTAGATCTGGTCAACATATCTTGATGTCTCATGACATCAGTGCAAAGGTAAGTGTGGGGAAGGATAGAAATCTGCCCCCAAAACTGATAATAAAGGCAAAAATAAAGAAGAAAGCAAAAGCAATTTGCATGGCCAGATAAACAATGACCTACATGAAACAGCCTCATGTAACTTGTAAAACCGAACTTTTGGCAGGCTATCTAGTAGAGGGTGGCGGGAGCTCATGATTCATATATCCACTCGTGACTTACAGCAAAAAATCCCAGTTGTGACCCACTCACTTTTCATCTCCTTGTAATCAGTTTTCTGATTTCCCAACTTTATTAAAATTGTTCTCTTTGGTTTTATCAGTGGTATTTTAAATGCCAAATCCAGTGGTCTTTTCTTATTTCTCATTCTCTTTGATATCTGCATCTTTTGACTCAATTACATCTTTCTTCTGGATAATCTCTCTATCTTTGTTTCCCATTCTGCTCTTCTCTGGACCTCTACCTCCCTGTCTAGGTATTCCTTTTTAATTTCCTTTGCTTGATCATCATCTGTCTTCTTCCTTTTAAGCACACAAGAGTCTACCTTAGAATTGCTCTTTTTTCCTCTATATCCTTTGTTTATCTTATTTGCTTCTTTCACTTCATATCTCTTCCCAGGTTTTTCTGAAATCATCCAGCTCATCATTTCTTATAGCACAATGGTATTCTATCAAAATCATATATCATAACTTATTCTATCATTCTCCGGTTGATGGGTAGCACTTCAATTTTCAATTCTTACCACCTAAAAAAGAGCTTAAACATTTTTATACATATTTTTGTATACTTTTCTTTTTTCTCTTTGGAATATAACTTAGTAGTGGTACTGTTGGGCCAAAAAGTATCCATACAGTTTTAGAGCCCTTTGGACATAATTCCAAATTGTTCTCCAGAATGGTTAGATCAGTTCACAGTTCTACCCAATATATGCCTATTTTTCCATACCCCCTCCAGCATTTGTTATTTTCTTTTCTATCATGTTAGCCAATCCGAGAGATGTGAGGTAGTACTTCAAAGTTGTTTTAATATGCATTTCTTTATTTCTTCATACAAATAACTACTGATAACTTTGATTTCCCCCTCCTCTGAAAACTGTTTATTTATATCCTTTGACAATTTATCAATGGAAAATGGCTTTTGTTTATTTTTATAAATTTGGTTCAGTTCTCTGTATAAATGAGGCCTTTAACAGAGAAATTTGCTTTAATTTTTTCCCTTTAATTTCCTACTTTCTTTCTAATTTTAGGTACATTTAGTTTTCCTTGTGCAACCCCTTTTTAATTTAATGTAATCAGAATCATCCATTTTACTTCCTATGATCCTCTCTATCTTTATTTGTTTGGTAATAAGTTCTTCCCTTAACCATAAATCTGACAGGTTAAAACTTTCTATACTCCCTTATATGTGATATAATCCTTTATATCATTTTATGTCATTTCTCCATTTTGAGCTTATTTTGGCATATGGCATGAGATGCTTTTCTAAACCTAGTTTCTGCCAAACTGCTTTCTAGTTTTCCCAACAACTTTTGTCAAATGTTGATTTCTTGCACCCCGAACTTGAGTCTCTGGGTTTATTAAATGCTAGATTACTATGGTCATTTACTACTGTGTATGTGTACTTAATCTTTTCCCTTGATTTACCACTTTATTTCTTTGCAGTACCAAATAATTTTGATTACCACTTTGTAATATATTTTGTAATACTATTGATATTACTAGTTCATCTTCTTCACATTTTTAATTGATTTTCTTGACTTTTTATTCTTCCAAATTAATTTTGTTTTTATTTTTTCTTGCTCTATAAGATAATTATTTGGTAGTTTGAATGGTATGACATTGAATAAGTAAAATTAATTTAGGCAGAATTATCATTTTATTCTATTGACTTAATTTACATAAGAGCAAATAATATTTTTCCAATTGTTTAGATTTGTTGATGTTCCAAATGCATTTTAAATTTAATCTGAATTACTGATATTTTCCCTATCACTTTCTTAAATATAGATGATAAATAAACACAAAAACAATAAGTAATAATAATAATAATAAACAATAAATCAAACTCGAATTTATATTACTTACTGATTTCCAAAATATAAGATCTCATTCTAGAAATTTAACAATCTTCTTGCTCAAGCTAGTTAGAACTGGCTCCAGCACACCTGTCTGCATCCTTCTTGAATTCTATATCATTTGATACTATTGACTATTCTCTCATGCTATATATTCCCTTTCTAAGGATTTTGGTGACACTGTTTTGATGTGGTCTCCTCCTACCTGTCTGTTTATTTTATCTATTTTGTGATCCCTAAATGTGGGTTCACTTCAAAGCTCTATCTTGGATACTACTTCTTTCTTTCTTTCTTC
>NC_058131.1:247554917-247632211 GCF_016433145.1 Gracilinanus agilis
TTTCTTTCTTTCTTTCTTTCTTTCTTTCTTTCTTTCTTTCTTTCTCTCTCTCTCTTTCTTTCCTTCTCTCTCTCCCTTCCTTCCTTCCTCCCTTATCTTCTGTCTTAGAATGAATACTATATATTGATTCCAAGGCAAAAGAGTGGTAAGGGCTAGGCAATGGGGGTTATGACTTGCCCAGGATCTCACAGCTAGGAGGCATCTGAAGTCAGATTTGAACCCAGGACCTCTTGGCTCTCAATCCACTGAGCTACCTAACCGTCCCCACTATTCTCTTTTCTTTATATATTCTCTTCCTTGGTGTCCTTATCAGCTCCCTTGGATTGAATTATCTCTATATAGATTATATACACCTAGATATCTAGCCATAGGCTTTCTCTAATACTTTAGTCAAAGATCATCAACTCTTTATTGGGTATTTTGGACTATAATCTTATAGCTGTCATCCTGTCCAAAACAGAACTCTTTATTTATTTCCCCCAATCTACCTTCTTTCCAAATTTTTCTCTTTCTGCTGAAGGAATTAACAGAGTCTTTAGTAGTCATCTGAGGATGAGAGTCTTCGCTGAAACACCAGCTCCTCTATGTGTTGGCTTCTTCCCAGAGTATTTCTCTGCCTTCAGGGACCTTTCCCTGAAGAGAATTCTGAATCTTCAGTTTCTTCAGAAATCCAGCATGTCAAAAGAGATCCAATTACCTGTGGCTGAGTTTTTTTTTATGCTTTCACATGACCAGGAAGCAGTGTCAGGGAAGTCTGGGTCACTCAGGTCCTGGGAAAAACTTTGTCTCCTTTTTTTTTGTTGTTCCCTCATTTCAGTCATTTCTGACTCGTCATGACCCGATGTGGGGTTTTCTTGGCAGAGTTACTGGAGTGGTTTGCCATTTCCTTCCCCAGATCATTTTATAGATGAAATAAGTAAACAGGGTGAAGTGGTTTGTTCAGGTTCACACAGCTAGCAAGTGTCTGAGGCCCTGTGTGCCTTCTGGAGTCCGGACCTAGCCCTCTCTCCACTGGGCGACCTGCTGCCTCCTGTCTCCTGCCAGGGAAAGCTAATGATTGCTCTTGAGGGAGGGAGGAGGAGGAACCTGGGCCTACCCCTATGTCAGAAATGGGAGCAAAGAAACTGTATTAAGAAAATGCTAGTAAATATTAGTCCTATCTTGTGTGGATACAGAAACTAAACAGACCTTGCTCTTGTGAGTTTGTAGCCTAATGATATAATCACTCATATATGGGAAGATCCTCTAAACATTTTTATTTATAGATGACATTTTTTCTGATCATAATCAAACCATGAAATGCTATTCAGTGAGGTTAATAGCTACTCAAAAGAGTGGACAAAGAAGTTTACAATCTCTTAGGGGCAGGAATAGATCATTTACACAAATGATATAGTAGAAGAAAAAAAGAGGTGTGGAGACAAAATATTAACACCAGGAGGGATCAGAGGAGGCTTCTTTACTGGTTTATGGGCAGCAACCTATAAATTGAGCTTTGAAAGAAAACAAGAATTCTGGGAGATAGAGATGAATAAGCTGTCAAAATAATCAATATTAAACAATTCTTATTTAAGGCAATAGACTACGTAAAGGTATCATATGGAAATTTAGAAATAGTCAAACTAACTTCCCTCTCTGGAATGTTTTTGTCTTCCATCTTTGACTTAAAGTACTAACCTGGGTGGGGCTTCCTAAAAATGGAAGATTATTCAGATTCTTGGAGAACCAAACACCTTTCTTTCTAGTGGACATCCCCTTCCCCAGGAGCCTATACAGTCACTTTGGATTGTGGTGCCATCTTGGAGTTTAGATCATTTGAAGAGGAGAAAGGACTTGGGGTTGCTGTGAAATTGACTCCTGTCCCCCAGACCTTCATAATCCACATTCTTCTCAGAGCCACTGAAGGTCTAGGGCAGGGTTTGTTCTTCCTCATTGTGTGACCCTGGGCAAGGTAGATGTTTGTCTACCTTGGTTTCCCCAACTATAAAATGAGGCTCACGGTAGTACTTACATCATATGGATATTGTCAGGACCAAATGAAATATTTCTGTCTCTTTCATTCATTATTCTTTGATTCTTCTCCCTTGACTCCCTGCTTAAACCAAGCCTTTTACTTGATCCAGCAACTCCTCCATCATTCCGGGTCCGCTGACTCACAATCTGGGAACTCCTTCCCCAACACTCATTCATTCTGCTGCCATCTCTGGGATTCTGTTTTTTCTCTACATTTAAAATTTTAATTTTCCCAGAATGTATTGTATATGTATTATATCAAAATAGAATTCTCATTGAGACATAAATGGATGAATACTCTTTTACTCATCACTGCTAAATTCACCCCAAATTTAACTAGTTTGTGAGTGTGAAATCATATGGAAAAACTTGTATGGAACCATATGGAAAATTCATATGCAGGATCAGCGGCCCACTGGAGTGTCTACATGGAGAACTCTGGGCTATGGTTTAGAAATCGTACCCAAGATGCCTCCTTGTGTCTGTGCTTCGTGGTATGATATCTTTGTAAGTAGTTATCAACAGAGTATGATTTGAAGGGTTGTAGGAAAGATGATTTACCTTGACCCAGTCTTTTGCCCAGGGAGAGAGAGGGAGCAAGAATTGAGTAAGTACCTCCTATGTGCCAGACACTGTACTAAGCATGTTAGAAAGATTTCATTTGGTTCTTGGGGAACCAAACAACCTTTCTTTCTAGTGGACATCCCCTTCTGCAGGGGTCTATACAATGACTTTAGATTGTGCCTCATTTTACAGTTGAGGAAACCAAGTTAGAAAAAAGTTTAGTGATTTTCCCAGAGTCACACAGATAGTAAGCGCAGGAGATGGATCTGAACTGCATTACCTACCAGTTTCCTTTCTTATTTCCTTCATTGCTTCCACCACCCTAAAGTAGTCTTCCATTGGCCAATAAAATCTACAAAATGGGGATATTAATACATGTATCTCAGGGTAGTTATTTTAGGAAAGCACTTTTTAAGTCATGAAGAAAAACTAATCTGCGCTGATATGTTAATGAGTGTTTAAGGGTAAATGTGTTGTATTTTCAGCTGGCATATGTACATTTTAACAGGGGCCTCCTGGAGACAATGCCTACATAAATATGAGCTATTATTATTATTCTTTTGTGTTAAGCATTGTTTTCTCCAGGTACTTAAAAAAATGAAGGTGCCCCTGGGAGAGTTAAAATATCATCAATATCATAGCATGCCTTTATTTAGTCAGACTGTTTTTTTCTCTATTCTGGGAAGATTAGGGCAATCTGAGAGCAGTGATTGCCTTCTGAGAAGGAGGATGGAGGCCACTGAAAACATCACAAATCGGACAGGAAGAAGAAGTGAGAAGTAGAATATTCAGAATGAACTCTGCTAACGTCATGGCTTTTCTGAGGCCTAAATCTTTGTGGGGAAGAGATACTTGCATGTAATTCCCATCTCTCTGAAGGTACCCAGTTACTGGATACCTCTTATTTCACAATTAATGTCTTTAAAATATTTTTATTGTTACCTTAATAATGATTTCAGTAGAATGAGGAATGAAATCCCCAATTAAAAAAAGAATTCTCCAAATATACACTCAGATACAAAAATTTTAACAAAATAATAATTACTTTTGTTTTTGTGGTTGTTATGTTTCTCTTTCATTCATGCCTTTAAAGAAACCTATCAGTTACTTTTCTCTTTACTTTCCAAGGATAGCCTATCAAAGAGGTTTTTTTCTTCTTACTGGCCTTTTCTATGTTCTTTACACAAGGTATTTCATCTCCCAAATCAGGGTGTTATGTCAGTTGTCTAGTGGCATCATAGCCTAAAATGGCATCATAGTATAGGATAGAAACTTCCAAATGGCTTTCTCTGGCACATTAATTCCATATGAAGTTGATCAGGGTTCTGTGGGAGAATTCAGATTGTCATACATTACTATATTACTATCTTATTTCTTATTGTAATATAATACTTTATTACATGTAATAATACTATCTTAATTATATCACTAATACATTACTTTTATTTCTGTTATTTTATAGGAAGATGAAGATAAAAATCCAGAAGATGACAATGAAGTCAGTAGTTATAAGCAAAACCTCGGAGAAAAAAGTTAATTTGGACAAAAGGCCAACAAGAATTCCTGAAAAAGGTAAAACAATTTTAAAAAGTCAAACGAGAAGAAAAATTGGTAAAAATGAGAGTAATGCAAGAAAATTATGAAAGAGAATCAACAGCTTGGTAAAAGAGGTGCACAAAATATTGAAGAAAATAGCATATTAAAAACAGAATTGGCCAAATGAAAAATAGATACAAAATTTCACTGAAAAAAATAATTTCTTAACAAATTAAAATTAGCAAGCAAAAAAGTAAAAACCGGGCAAAAAGCTAATGCCTTTGTGATATATCAAGAAATAATAAAATAAGTCAAAATGATGGAAAAAATAGAAGAAAATGCAAAGCATCTCATTGAAAAAACAACTGATCTAGAATATAGATTGAGGAGATCATTTAAGAATTATTTGAGGGGCAGCTGGGTAGCTCAGTGGATTGAGAGTCAGGCTTAGAGACCGGAGGTCCTAGTTTCAAATCTGGCCTCAGATACTTCCCAGCTGTGTGACCCTGGCCAAGTCACTTGACCCCCATTGCCCACCCTTACCACTCTTCCACCTATGAGCCAATACACAGAAGTTAAGGGTTTAATAAAAAAAAAATTATTTGACTACCTGAAAGTCATGATCAAAAAGAATCTAGAAATCATATTTCAGGAAATTATAGAGGAAAACTGCTCTAAATTCCTAGAATCAGAATGTAAAATTGAAATGGAGAGAATCTGAAATTGAAAATAATCAACTGATTAACTCAGTATTTCCCGAACTTTTTTGGCCTACCACCCCTTTTCCAGAAAAAATATTACTCAGCGCCCCTGGAAATTAAATTTTTTTAAATTTTAATAGAAATTAATAGGAAAGATAAATGCATCTGTGGCCATCACTGCCCCCCTGAATTGCTGCAGCACCCACCAGGGGGTGGTGGTGCCCACTTTGGGAATCACTGGATTAACTCCTAAAAGATAACCCTAAATGAAAACTCTCAGGAATATTCTAGCCAAATTCCAGAGGTCCTAGGTTAAGGAAAAATATTCCAAGTAGCCATAAAGAAATAATTAAAGTATTATGCAGCCACCTCCAGGATCAAGCAAGATCTGGCAGTTTCCACCTTAAAGGAGCACAGGGCTTGGAATATGATATGGAAGGCAAAGGATTTAGGATTATAACCAAGAATAAGCTACTCAGAAAAACTGAGTAAATTGCTTCAGAGAAAGGTATAAACATTCAGTAAAATAGAAGACTTTCAATTTCTGAGAAGACCAGAACTGAGCAGAAAAATTGACATGGAATCCGGTGATCTGAGCTTGATTCTCAATTTCAGCACCAATACCAGTTATATTTCACCTTGTAGAAGTCACTTGATTCCTCTAAGTCGTAGGTTTTTTTTAAAATCATAAAACAGGACAATAATATTTGTATGACTTGCCTTCTAAGAACATTAGGCTAAAAGCTCTTTGAGGGCAAGTGCTATTTTTGTTTGTTTTGTTTTGTCTTTGTAGTCCCTGTGAAGAACAGTGTGCCATGGGCATAGCAGATACTTAATAAATGCTTGTTGGGTAAGAATGGATAGGATTGTGGCAAGAAGAGCCCTTTGTATCACGTTCAGTGCTATGTAAATGTGAGTTATTATTTTTAAATCTTTAGATTTGGGGGAAGCTCAATCACTGGGGGAAACTCTCGGACAGAACCCAAACTAAGCTGTTCATGTTTACAGATGTTGCACCCTCTCAAACCAAAGTCCATCTCTGCATTCATTTAAAAAAAAAGGGGGAAAAAGAGAATGGCTTTTGTTTTTTTCTTTAAGTCTTTCTTAATAAGGAATAATGAACATCAACACCCAGTTATTCAGTAAACCAATTAAATTAAATTAGCACAGGCCAGCAAACAAAGGAGCAATCCTTCAACTCTTCCATTTAGACTATAGACTGAACAGTCATAATAATAGACCGAGGAGTAACAATACAGTCTGTAAAGACAATTAATATTAATTTTTCATTTTTTATGGTGCTAAAATGCTTAAAATACCTATTTCCTCCACAAAAGACAGCCCCTGCATGTTATTTCCCTTCCCTTTCCAAACACGATAAAATTGAGATTAAAATTAGCCTTTTATGTGCTTCGCATTACTAACCCACATGCTATTATATCTCATATAAAATTTGAGCCCCTTCCCCCATGAGAGGCTCTGCTCCCCTTGCTTTTCTTGGCGCTGCTCAAACAGAGATTGGCCACTCCAGCATGGTAAAGGATGAAGGCATTAGAGAATAGTCTTGGGTCAAGAATTATTATTGCTCAAGGCCTCCAAGATCTAGTTATGGGTTTCAGCAAACCCTGTGGGCTCTTATGATAATGCTTTTCTACAGTATTATTGTTATAAGGCATTAAATCAATCAGATTCATGAGTAACAAGAGGTCAATGTCTGATTGAAATTCATAAGGTCAAAAAGGAAACTAAAAATCAATTTATAAGATATGAAGATTTAGGTTCAAACTATATCCATGAGCAATAAAATTTCACATCCATAAATGTAAGAAATCAGTTATTAAACTTGAGGGGGGAAAGAAGACTTATTAAGTTTTACACACACATAAGGCAGCTAACACATAATTTTATCAGACATTACTGAAATCCTATGTGTAATATAAGAGATGATGGGCTAAAATGCTAAATGGTTTAGCACTAAATTATTAAGTGATGTATCCCTAAGGTATTAAACAGATAAGAATGCAGAGCAGGTGTCTCTCCCACCAACTCTTGAGCACCCGTTTTAAGTGCATATTGATAACAAATGCACTTTAGAGGCAAAATAGAATTAGTAATATTTTTGCTATATGAAAGCCTCATGTCAGGATGACTAAAAGCTTCTACCTGACAAAGAAATGTTCATTTCTTTTTAAAAAAATTAGTCATGATAAATGTTAGCTCCCTATGGACCAGAAGCAAAATTCTGAGGGGAGTTGAGTCTTTCTCTCTCTCTTCCTCAGTCATTTGCACGCACAATAAATATGATGAGTGGAAAAGAAGATCTATATTATGTAGTAAAACTGAAAATATGAACACACTTAGCACTACAAAATAAAAATATAATTTTGCTAAGGTAACCATAAAAAGCAAACTTTTAAAAACTACTCAAGTCATAGCAAGTGCTGAATTGATATTCCAACCACCTTTCAAGCAGTCTCCTTGCACTGTTGCTGGTCACCATTTTTTTTTCTGGATGTAGAAGGGAAAAAGAGGGGATAGACACCTTCTTAGGTCAAATGAGCATTGGCTCTGGACTCAAAGGATCTGGGTTCGAATTGTACTCATTCAATGAGACACTCTTTTTGTGATCTTCAAGTCAATTCATTTCCTTAGGCCTCACTTTCCTCATCTTTAAAACAGAAGAACTAGAAGAGCTGGCCCCTGAGTTCTCTTCTAGCTTTATATCCATGATCCTATGATTGAGCATCTGCCAGGTTATTTTGTTGCCATAAGACATAAATTCAATATATAATGTGTTCTTGTGTTGTTAACTACAGCTGTATTCCAACCTCTTCCCTTCCTATTACAGCTTGAATCTTAGCCCACCTACAGTCTGTGAAGGGCTTAGTTATGACATTCTTTTCAGCAGTAATTATTATTATGGATCATACCTTATATCCTTGCCAAGTTTAGAAGAAAAAGGTGTTACTTTGTGGAAAAAGTCTTGTGGGAGCAATTGAGAAGAAAAACTATGAAAAATATCATCCCATTTCTGTGAGATTTAAAATAAAAATTAAGCCTAGAAAAAGAGCTGAAACTCTGCCTCCTGAGAGAACGTAAGCTCCTTGAGGCCAAGGATAGATTCATTTTTATCTCTGTATCCCTAGCTCCCAGCACTGTGTAAGGTACATAAGAGGCAGCTAATAATTCTTCCTGAATATTTTATATCCAGTTGGCCAGAGAATCCTTCCTCTTTTTCTCTTAACCTCTCTAATTATCAAGGCAAGAGGAGCAGAACCATTCTTCCTTCTGCCACATACTCCCCTCAGGTTAACATGTTTTATGATTTCATTTCTCATTCAGGGCTTTAAAATATTTTTATTTTTAAATTTTATTTTATTTTTAATTTTTTTCAGGGCTACTCTTAATGATGCTAATGTTGATAACGCACCTTGATCTAGCTTTAATGTTTATAAAATTTTTTCTCAAAGTAACCTATAAGGTAGCTTAGGCAGAATGATTATCTATCCTCATTTCACAGTAGAGAAAATGCATCTAGAGAGGCCCTCTCATAAGTACTGTCACCCACCTAGCTAGTAAGTGTCAAAGTCAGAATCTGAATCTGCGTCTCATTGCTTCAAGTTCAGCATCAACTTCCAGCCAGGTAGCTTTTCCTTATCTTATTTTCATGTTATTTGGATGTTGGGACATGCAGGGGAGACACCTGTGGGTTCTCCAGAGCTGATTCATTGTCACACAGGTTGTCATCCCCTACTTATGAACCTGACTATAAGCCTCTGTCTGTGTTCTGAGGAGCAGGACCTACTCAGGAATCTCTAGTGGCCCCATCTTGTACCTAGAGCCATAGGAATTCTTAGCCTGGGATTCAGGAATTTTTTTAAAGGTAAGGGTTAGGGAATGGGGGTTTAGTGACTTCCACGGACACACAGATATGACCTATATGAGGCCAGATTTGAACCCATGTCCTCCTGTCTCTAGGCCTAGCTCTCAATCCACGAGTCATCTAGCTGTCCTAAAAATTAAAAAAAAGAACAACAACAACAAAAAACCTCTTACCTTCTGTTTTAAAATCAATACTGTGTTTAAGTTCCAAGGCAGAATAAGGGCTAGGGCAATGGGGGTTAAGTGACTTCCCCAGGGTTACCCATCTAGGAAGTGTCTGGAGCCAAATTTGAACCCAAGACCTATCTCCAGATCTTCCTGAATCTCTGTTCACTGAACTACCCAGCTATTCTTTTAACTTTTGAGAGTTCAAATTTTGAGGAAAAAACTATTAAAAAAATCAGTTTTACACTGTCAAACTTTGGGTCTCGTGCATCCTTAACTTATTTTGAAAATATTTCTGGCATTCAGTATATATGATATAATTGTGATTTTGTTTAGTTGAAGATTATAACATTATATTTGACACAAGTAGGAATTCCGACATGAGAAGAGGAAAACGAGTGCTCCCCAGCCCCTTTTTCCTTGTCTTCTCTCCATGATCAAGGAGCATAGGATGTAGAGGCAGAAGGAATTGTAGAGGTTAACTGGCATAATGCTTTTATTTTATAGAGGAAGAACCTGAGGCCTAGAGAAGGTAATTGATTTGCCAAAGGTCAAAATGGTAATAAAGTGGAAGAGTTGGGATTTGAATCTAGGTTTCTGGATCTAAATCCAACGCTCTTTTAATTATACCACATTACCTCCTTGTCTTGTAATCTGGTTTCTTACCTCACCACTTAACTGAAGCTGTTTCCCCTAAGCAATTACCAACAATCTCTTAAGAGCTAAGTCCAATGACCTTTTCTCAGATCTTTTTCTACTTAACATCTCTACAGTTTTTGACACTGTCAGCCATCACCTCCTTCTGGAAACTCTCAAGAAGATTACATGATTGAGGTGCTGGCTTTTCTGACACCTTCACATGTTGACTTCTTTCCAGGGTCTTTCTCAAGGACCTCAAGAGAGTCTGGGAACACATGTCTTCCTTCTCAAAGCCAGAAGGCAGAAACCCAACTTCTTTCCAACTCTTCCTCTTCACTCAGGCACTGAATACCTTTTAGTCAGTTGTTACCAATGAAGACAGGCTTTGAGTCATAGAATCAATTGGGCTCATGAGACCTGACCCTGTTCTCCATTTCCCAACCTGTCTAATCCTTCACTTTATAAGAAAAAAATTTTTTCCCCAGATTAAATCAATGCAATTTTTAAATTTGTAACATTGTTTATTATAGAAAACATATAGCTATTTGAACTTCTTATAATATACTTTCAAATGAATATGGAATATGGATCTTTGTCCTTTATCAAGAAAAAAGGTAAAATAAAACAATTCTTTTTGCATTAGACAACTCACTCTGGAAACTTTCTTTTAATTACTCTAATAAATGTTCCTGAGGAAACCAGAATTCATTTTTTGGTCACGAATATGTAATAAATTATAATAAGTATGCTTATCCAAGAGAAACAAATTCCCACATTAGCTATATCCAAAAGTCTGTCTCATTTTTTTCCTCTCTGTCTCCCATGCCTCCCTCCTTACTCCAAAAGCAGTAATATTACATAGATCATACATATATTATAATCTAAAACATATTTCTTTGTTCATCATGTGAAGAAAGTCATCTTGCTTATTCTAGAGAAACATTCACAAAGGAAATAAAGTGAAGAATAGTTTGCTTCAATCTGCTTTCCCTTCCACCCTTTCGTTCTCCCCAAGGTAGCAGGTAATATTATACAGATTGTATATATGTTAGCATATAATACATATTTCCATATTGTGAAATAAGGTACATATTGCTTATACTAGAGAAAAATTCATAGAGGAAATAAAGTGAAGAATAGTAAATTTTACTCTGCATTCAGACTCTGACAGTTTCTCCTATGTCAGTGGACAGCCTTTTTCATCATGAGTCTCTTGGAGTTGTCCTGGAATCTTGCATTGCTGACAATAGTGAAATCATTCACCATTGATCATCATACTTTATTGCTTTTATTGTGAACACATTTTCTTGGTTTTTGTTCACTTCACTTTGCATCACTTCCTATTAGTCCAGGTGTTTTTTTTTTGTGTATGATGGTTTCCTTCATCCTTTTTTATGACACAATAGTATTCCATTACTGTCATGTACCATAACTTTTTCAACTATTCCTCAACTGATGGACATACCTTCAGTTTCTAGTTCTTTGTCACAAAAAGAGCTGCTATAAATATTTTTGTATGAGTAGGTCTTTCCTTGCTAGCTTTGATCTCTTTGGGATATAGACCTAATAGTAATATTGTTGAGTAAAAGAGTTTGGACAGTTTTATGGCCCTGTGGGCATGGTTCCAAATTGATCTCCAGAATGGTTGTATCAGTTGACAGCTTCACTCTTTAATTAAGTATGTATGACTCTAAGGATTGATGTGAGCCTTCTTTTCTTCTCCCCATATCTTCCAATCCCCCAAACGTTTTACCTTGGTAGACAGGTGGAATAGTGGATAGAACACTGTAGGAAGACTTGACTTCAAATTTGGCCACATACTCTATTAGCTATTTGACTCTGGGCAAGTCACTTAACTTCTGTTTGTCTCAATTTCCTCATCTATAAACATTTACCTCACAGAGTTGTTGTGTAGATTAAATGAGATAATACAGTGATATCCCAGTTTTCATGGATAATCTGTCAGAAAACAATCAGTGAAATCGGGATCCAATGAAAACTGAGGCAATTCTTTCCATATGAATCAATGTAAATCCAATTAATTCATTCTAGACACTCCAAAATACATACCCAAAACACATTTTATAGAGAATAAGTATAGTGTTTAATACTAAAAACAAGAAATTAATATAAAATGAATATAAAAGACTAAAATAAAAGAGTAAATGAACATTTAACATATCATTTACCTTTATGAAGACTTTTCTTGGGGTATGGAAGACAGTGAGGAGGGGAGAGAGAGGTTATTGTTTGGAAGGGGAATTCCTCCTCCATAAAGACCTTAGATATCAAGGCATTATTTGGAAAGACTTTGAAAAGAAGCTGACATGTAGAGGAATTGTTACCTTGAATGTCCCTCTTCTCAGCTAGGATACTAAGGGAGAATTTCTACTTGACTGAGATGAGATATCTCACTTCCAATGAGAGAGTTCATTCATTTTGTGTAGTCAGGTATATATTCTCCTCCATAGGCTTTATCTGATTTTCATTTGCTATCTGTATGGATAAATGGATTTATTTGCTTTTCAATACATGTATTCCTCTCACTGAGCAGGAGAACTTGTGGGTTACCCTTTTATTTTTCCACAAAATTAGCATCAAGTTCAAAAGGGCAAGCTGATGAAATCCAAGACAATTGAGGGGAAACTGAGACAAATTTTTCACAGAAAAAATAATGGAAAACCTGAAACTGACTCTAACTGATTTCAACAAAAACCAAAGTATTATTGTAAATTCAAAATGCTTTGCACAGTGCTTGGCATATAGTAAGTACTTTATAAATATTTTTACTAATTATAACTATCACAATATGTAATAATGATATAATTATTATATGTGTGTCTATATTATATTATAATACTATAATTAACAACAACAAATATTTAAATAGCACTTATTATATATCTATTATTATTATTATTAACAATAGTAATCTCATCACTTCCCAAGGATTCAGTCTTCTCTGTGTAGATAATCTCCAGATCCACACATCTGATCATAACCATTTCCCTGAAATTTAGTCCTCACATCTTTATTTGAATGTCCTGTAGGTACCTCAAATTTAACATATCCAAAATGGATCTCATTATATTTCCCTTCAAACTCACCTCTTCTCCTATTCCCCCCATTTCATTTGAGGATACCACAGTCCTGCTGATCACTGAGGATCATAACCTTGGTGTCAGGCTTGATTTTTCCTATATCTCATCCTCCTCAAAACCTCACAATCTCATCAGTCACCAAGACCTGTCAGTTCTTTTGTATCTGTTCCCTTCATTCATATAGCCTCCACACTATTCCTGCATTTAATCACCTCTTGCCTGGACTATTGCTCTACATTCCTAATTGGTCTTCTTGCTTCCCAGTTTCTTTCGTCTTCAATCCATCCTCCCCATAGCTGCCAAACTGATATTCCTAAAACACAATTCTGACTGTGTTATGTCCTTATTCAAAAACGTTCAGTGACTCCTGTCGTTTGTAGGATAAAATACATAATACTAAGCATAGAATATAAAGTCCTTCACAGGCTGGCTGCATCTATCTTTCCATTCTTAATTTTTATTACTCTTCTTCATGCACTCTATATTCCACTCAAATTGAACTTGCAAGCTCCTCCCCACACCTGGGATAACATTCCATTACCACCACTTCCTTGTCTTTGGACAGTTGGTACCATATGTCTGGAATGTACTCTTTCCTCCCCTCTGCCTTGTATAATTCCTAGCTTCCTTCAAAGCACAGCTTAGTTTCATCCTCTTACATGAAGCTTTCCATTCCTGATACCCTCAGTTATTAATGTTCTGTCTCTCTCTCTTTTTTTTATAATCTCTGTCACTTTGTCTCTTTCTATCTTTCTCCATTTCTGTCCCTCTGTCTCCATCTCTGACTCTGCTCTGTCCCCATCTCTTTCTTTGCCCTTCTCTGTCTATAAAATTACTTTATATTACTTTGTGTAGGCTTGGGATTTACTTCTCAATGTACATGTTGTAGCCCCCAGAAAAGAATTTAAGTTCCCTAAAGACAGGAGCTTTTTAGTTTGCTCCTCCTACATAGAAGGTGTTTTATATTTGTTTGCTTTATTAAATGGACTCAGGCTGAATTGGACAGTCAATCTTTTCTCCAAATTGGAGAATCATTATTCTTTTTTTTAAAACCTTAACTTCTGTGAATTGCCTCCTAGGTGGAAGAGTGGTAAGGGTAGGCAATGGGGGTCAAGTGACTTGCCCAGGGTCACACAGCTGGGAAGTGTCTAAGGTCAGATTTGAACCTAGGACCTCCCGTCTCTAAGCCTGACTCTCTATCCACTGAGCTACCCAGCTGCCCCCAGAATCATTATTCTTATAAGCTCTCCTCCTCATTTCTCAAGTTTAACTCTCTTGGACTGTCTTTTTACCAAGACAGGAAGTGTTTGTGGTCTGCATGAGAAAGAATATCCACAGCTACCAAATTACTGAAGCTTGAAGTATTGAAGAAAGACCTACCCCAGACAGTAAAGACAGCTTGCCCCAGTGGGGGTGATATAGAAAGAATATGAGTTAAAGTACAGTGGTGGAATGCCATGGCTGGAGTCTAGTAGAGATGTTGAGTAGAGAGGCAGGCTTAGATGGTATATTCTCCTGTCAGCCTGGGCCACTTAGATGTTAGCCCCAAATAATGAGGTGGTGGAGGATAAAGAAGGGAAAGTGAAAAAGGAAATTTGTTTAAAGGAGTATTGAATGTCTTAGATGAATTCAGACTACAGGTAGCCCTTTTACAATGCTGAGTTTAGAGGCAAGGCACTCCTGGTATCAGGAAGATCTGTATAAAAAATTTTGGCCCCTTTGTACCAGAGAAAAAGTCTGATTTTTTTCTCTTTTATGGGGTGTTTATAATAACTTATGTACATTTATGAGCTACTAAACTTTTAAAGATAGTTCTACATTTCTAGTTCTTATGTATCATTGACTGGCTTTCAAGTTCTTTTTTGCAAACTAACTTTTTATATATTTTAAGTTTATTTACTTAGTTTTTCAGTGACCTTTTAAAAATTAAAAAAATATTATCATGCAAAACACATTTCCACTTTGGTCCTTGTTGTAAGAGCACACTCGTGATACCAAAACCCCAAAATACAACTGTAAATACGCTGATGTGAAAGACAGTACGCTTTGATCCACATCTATCTGACTCCAACAATTCTTTCTCATATGGCTTTCAGAATTGTCCTAGATCATTGCATTGCTTTGAGTAGTAAAGTTTTCATAGTTGATCATCTTACAATATTGCTTTTACTGTGTATAATGTTCTTCCAGTTCTGCTTACTTCACTCTGCATCAGTTCATATAGATCTTTCCAACTTTTTTATTTTTTTAGAAAAATTTTCCATGGGTACATAATTCATGTTCTTGCTCTCCCCTCCCCCCAGTAGCTGATGTGCATTTCCACTGGGTTTTACATGTGTCATTGATCAAGACCTATTTTCACATTATTGATAGTTGCACTGGGGTGGTCGTTTGGAGTTTACATCCCCAGTCATGTCCACATCAACCCATGTGTTCCAGCATTTGTTTTTCTTATGTTTTTCTACTCTCATAGTTCTTCCTCTGAATGTGGATAGCGTTCTTTCTCATAAATTCCTCAGAATTGTCCTGGATCCTTGCATTGCTGCTAGTAAAGAAGTCCATTACATTAGATTGTGCCACAGTGTATCCATCTTTGTATACAATGTTCTCCTGGTTCTGCTCCTTTCACTCTGCATCAATTCCTGGAGGTCTTTCCAGTTCACATGGAATTCCTCCAGTTCATTATTCCTTTCAGCACAATAGTATTCCATCACCAGCAGATACCACGATTTTTTGTACAGATAGGTCCTTTTCCCTTTCCTTTGATCTCTTTCGAATATAGACCTGGTAGTGATATTGCTGGGTCAAATGGTATGCATTGTTTATACCCTTTGAATATAATTCCAAATTGCTTTCCAGAATTGTTGGATCATTTCACAATTCCACCAACAATGCATTAGTGTCCCAATTTTGCCATATCCCCTCCAACATTTATTACTTCCCTTGACTGTCATTTTGGCCCATCTGATACATATGAAGTTCTTATGTTTCTCTAATCAAGTGATTTAGAACATTTTTTCATGTGCTTGTTGGTACCTTTGATTTCCTCATCTGAAAATTGCTTGTTCATATTTTTTGACCATTTGTCAATTGGGAATGACTTTTAAAATTTATCTTAGTCCTCTATATATTTGAGAAATGGACCTTTATCAGAGAAATTTGCTACAAAAATTATTTTCCCCAGTTTGTTGTTTCCATTCTAATCTTGGTTACATTGATATTGTTTGTACAAAAGCTTTTAGGTTTAATATAGTCAAAATTATCCATTTTACATCTTATAATGTTTTCTGTATCTTTTTTGGTCATAAACTCTCCTGTTCTCCATAGATCTGAGAGGCAGATTATTCTATTTTCACCTAATTTGCTTATGACATCACTCTTTATGTCTAAAATCATATATCCATTTAGACTTTATTTTGCTCTAGAATGTAAGTTATTGGTCTTTACCTAGTTTCTGCTATACTGTTTTTCAGTTTCCCAGCATTTTTTGTCAAATAGTGAATTATTGTCTTAAAAGCTGGGATCTTTGAATTTATCAAACACTAGATTGCTAAAGTCATTTACCCCTGTGTTTTGTGTATCTAATCTATTCCAGTGATCCATTATTCTACTTTTTAGCCAGTACCAAATAGTTTTGATGATTACTGCTTTAGAGTACAGTTTGAGGTTTGGTATTGCTAAGCCACCTTCCTTCACATTTTTTCATTAATTCCCTTGATAATCTTGGCCATTTATTTTTCCCAGATGAATTTTGTTATTATTTTTCTAATTCTATAAAATAATTATTTGGTAGTTTGATTGGTATGGCATTGAATAAGTAAATTAATTTTTGTTGAATTGTTATTTTTATTATATTAGCTTGGTCTACCCATGAGCAATCACTATTTTCCCAGTTATTTAGATCTGACTTTATTCCTATGAAAAGTGTTTTGTAATTGTGTTCATATAATTCCTGTATTTGTCTTGGCAAGTAGACTTCCAGGTATTTTATATTGTTTAGAGTTATTTGGAATTTCTAGTTAGTTCTCTTGGATTCTCTAAGTATATCATCATATCATCTATAAAGAGTGGTACTGGGGCAGCTGGGTAGCTCAGTGGAGTGAGAGTCAGGCCTAGAGACAGGAGGTCCTAGGTTCAAACCCGGCCTCAGCCACTTCCCAGCTGTGTGACCCTGGGCAAGTCACTTGACCCCCATTGCCCACCCTTACCAATCTTCTACCTATGAGACAATACACCGAAGTACAAGGGTTAAAAAAAAAAAAGAGTGGTACTTTGGTTTCCTTACTGCCTACTTTAAAATTTCTTCAATTTCTTTTTTTTTCTATTATTGCTAAAGCTAGCATTTCTAGTACTATATTAAAAATAGTGATCATATTGCACATCTTTGCTTCACCCCTTGTTTTATTGGGAAGGCTTCTAGCTTATTCTTATTATAGACAAAACTTGCTGATGGTTTTAGATAGATAATACTTATTATTTTAAAGAAAGGCCTATTTATTTCTATGGTTTCTAGTATTTTTATTTTATTTTATTTTTAAAAACATTTATTAATATTTATTTTTTGAAAAGTTAACATGGTTACATAATTCATGCTCTTACTTTCCCCTTCACCACTACCCCCAGCTTCCCCCTCCCCCCCATGGCTGATGTGTATTTCCACTGGTTTTAACATGTGTCATTGATCAAGACCTATTTCCAAATTGTTGATAGTTGCATTGGTGTGGTAGTTTCGAGTTTCTAGTATTTTTAATCGGAATGGGTGTTGTATTTTGTCAAAGATTTTTTTCTGAATCTATTGAGATAATCGTATGATTTCTGTTAGTTTTTTTATATTGTCAATTATGCTGATAGTTTTCCTATTATTAAACCATCCCTGGATTCTTGGTGTAAATCCCACCTGGTTATAGTGAATGATCTTTGTGATATATTGTAGTAGTCTCCTTGCTAGTATTAAAAATTTTTTTTGCATCTATATTCATTAAGCAAATTGGCCTATTATTTTCTTTTTCTGTTTTTGATCTTCTTAGCTTAGTATCAGTGCTATATGTGTATCATAGAAGAAATTCAGTAGGAGTACTTTGACTATTTTCCCAAATAGTTAATATAGTATTGAGATTAATTGTTCTTTAAATGTTTGAAAGATGGCCCTGGGGATTTTTTCTTAGGGAGTTCATTGATGACTTATTCAAATTATATTTGTATTATCCAAGTATTTTATTTCTTCTTTCATTAATTTGAGCAATTAGTGTTTTTGTAAATATTTCTTCATTTCACTTAGATTGTCAGATTTATTGGCAGATGACTGGGCAAAATAGTTCCTAATGATTGCTTTAATAGCCTTTTAATTGGTAGTGAATCTACCCTTTTAATTTTTGATATTGGTAATTTGCTTTTCTTCTTTCCTTTTTTTTGATTAAAAATATTTTATTTTCCCAATTATATGTAATAATAATTTTCAACATGTTTCCCCAAATTCTAATATCTAAACCATTCCTTCCCCCTGCTCAGAGATGGTTAGCAATTTGATCTGGGCCATACATGTATTATGATGTAAAAACACTTTTGTATTGGTCATTTTTGTAAAAGCACACACACATATAAAACCAAAACCCTAAATAAAACCATAAGTACATTGATGTGAAAGATAGTATGATTTGATCTGTATCCATCAAACTCCAATAGATCTCTGGAGATGGATAGCATTCCCCATCATAAGTCCTTTAGAATTGTCCCAGATCATTGCAATTCTGAGAGTAGCCAAGTTTTCACAGTTGATCATCTTACAATATTGTTTTTACTGTGTATAATGTTCTTCATTTCACTGCTTATTTCACTCTACATCAGTTCACATAGATCTTTACAGCTTTATCTGAAATCATCTTGCTTATCATTTCATATAGCACAATATACCACATATACTACAATTTGTTCAACCATTCCTGGATTAATAGAAATGCCCTCAATTTCCAATTCTTTCCCACCATCAAAAGATCTGCTATAAATATTTTTGTTTAGCAGGTCCTTCCCCTCCCTTTTTTGTCTCTTTGAGATTTAGACCTAGTAGCGGTATTACTGGGATCAAAGGGTATATATTGTTTTATAGCCCTTTCGGTGCAATTCCAAATTGCCCTCCAGAATGGTTGGAACAGTTCACAACTCCAGCAACAATGCATTAATGTCCCAGTTTTGCCACATCCTCTCCAACATTTATCACTTTCCTTTACTATTATATTGGCCAATCTGATAGATGTGAAGGGCTTGCATTTCTTTAATCAAGAGCAATTTAGAACATTTTTTCATATGATTATTGATAACTTTGATTTCCTCATCTGAAAATTGCTTGTTCATATTCTTTGACCATTTGTCAATTGGGAATGACTTGTAAAATTTATCTTGGTCCTCTCTATATTTGAGAAATGAACCTTTATCAGAGAAATTTGCTACAAAAAATTCTTTTTCCCAGTTTGTTGTTTTCCTGCTAATCTTGGTTACAGTGGCTTTTTTGGATGCAAAAACTTTTTAATTTAATATAATCAAAATTATTCCTTTTATATCTTTTAATGTTCTTTATCTCTTGTTTGGTCTTTCTTTCCTTTTTAAAATCAAATTAACCAGTACTCTGTTTTATTTATTATGTTTTTTCATAGAACCAGCTCCTTGTCTTAGTTATTAGTTCAATGGTTTTCTTTAATTTGATTAATTTCTCCTTTGATTTTTATCATTTCCAGTTGGTTTTTAATTGGGGCTTTGTAATTTGTTCTTTTTTTAAATTGTGTGTCCAATTCATTGATCTGCTTCTTTTCTATTTTGTTAACATCTCTAAATGTAAGTATTTAGAAATATTAATTTCCCCTAACTACTGCGTTGGCTGTATCCCATATATCTGATATATTGTCTCCACATTGTCATTCTCCTTTATGAAATTGTTGATTGTTTCTATAATTTGTTATTTTACCCATCCATTTTTAAAGAATTAAATTATTTAGTTTCGAGTTAATTTTCAAGTTGCCTTTCCATGGACCTTTATTGATTATAATTTTTATTGCTTTATGATTTGAAAAGGATGCATTTATCATTTCTGCTTTTCTGTATGGGCTTGTGAAGTTTTTATACCCTAATACATGGTCCATTTTTGTGTAGGTACCATGTACTGCTGAGAAGAAGGTATATTACTTTCTATTCCTATTCAACTTTCTCTACAGATTTATTAAATCTAAATTTCCTAAGATTTCACTCACCTCCTTTAACTTCTTTTTGGTTTATTTTTTGGTTAGATTTATATAATTCTGAGAGTGGAAAATTGAAGTCCCCATTAGTATTATTTTACTGTTTATTTTCTCTTGTAGCTTATTTAATTTCTCCTTCAAAAATCTGGAGGCTATAACATTTGATATTACTTCATTGTTTATGGTACTTTTGTCAAGATGTAATTTCCTTTCTTATCTCTTTTAATTAGATCTGTTTTTGCTTTAGCTGTGTTTGAGATCATGGATGCCACTTTTGCTTTTTTTGCTTTAGCTGAGGAATAATAAATTTTGCTACAGCCCCTTACCTTTACCCTGTGTTTGTCACTCTGTCTCAAATGTGTTTCTTGTAAACAACATATTGTAAGATGTGAAGATGGGATTGAGTCTCCCCTTGCCTACTTTTAAAGTTAATCAACCAAAAGCATAGACACCCCTACTTAACACTAAGTAGGGGAGGTTTGCAAGCCACTTACTAAAGTGGGTGACAACTCAGAAATGATTGACCACTCCCTGGACAGTGCTAAGTAAAAGACTGCAATTGGTCCCCATAAAGTGGAGGAAGGGACATGAAGGTATGTAAAATAAGGCCTATAAAAGGTTATGAACTTCCTGTGCAAGAGGTTTTTGTCCTGAATTTTCAGATTGGAAGATCTTGGACTGGGACTGTGGCTTGGAGCTACAACTTGGACCTGGAACTCTAGATCTTGGACTGTTTCTTTTAAGACTGATCCTGAATCTTTTCCCTTTGGAGCTTTGGCTTGGGTGAGTGAAAAGCTGACCCTCCTTTCCTGGTTTCTAGACAGATTAGTTCCGGAGAGGCCTCCCCTTCTTAAATGAGGCCTCATGGGTTGAACCCTTGTTTAATTCAACACTAAGCCTTTTGGCTGAGGGGTTAATGAGTCCTGCCTGGGTTGAGTCAGGGCCTGGAGCAACATTAGGGTGATAGGCTAGACATGTTCTCTACCCTTTTTTACATTCCTCTACCTTCACTTTTTCCACCTCTTTGCAAATAAAACTATTGAAAGTCAATTTGACTTGAGTTATAATATTTTCAAATTGGAAACCAGAGCGTTATCTTAAAATTCCCATATATTTAGTCTAACCATAAAATTTAATTCCTTACTAGGATTCTGATTTTTAATCCACTCTACTATCTGCTTCTGTTTTATGAATGAATTCATCCCATTCACATCCACAGTTATGATTGCTAACTGTGTATTTCCCTCCATCTTATTTCTCCCTTTTGTTCCTGCTCATTTCCTTTCCTTTCACTCTGTCCCTCCTAACAAGTGTTTTTTGCTTTTAATCATGCCTCCTTCCCACTTTTCCTCTCCTTTATGTTACACCCTGTCCCACTTGTCTTATTCTCCTCCTACTTCTCTATATGATAAGATTGGATTCTATACCCAAATGGGTATTGTTGATACTTCTTCTCTGAGCTAATACCAATGAGAGTAGGGTTTAAGCATTACCTCTCACCACCCGTTCTGTCCCCTCCCCAGTAATAGTTTTTTTTGCAGCTCTTTGAATGAGATAATTTGCCTCATTCTATCCTCCATTCCCTTTTCTCTCAGTGCATTACTCTTTTTACCCTTGGGTTTTTTGGATATCATGTCCTAATCATTTCACTCCCTCATCCTCTCTCCATGCATAATCCTTCTACTTGTTCTAATAATATTAAAATTTTAAGAATTACAAATATCATCTTTCCACATGGAAATATAAACAATTTGACTTTATTAAATCTCTCAAATTTCCTCTTTTTTATTTACCTTTTTATTCTTCTCTTGAGTCTTGTATCTGAACATCAATTTTTCTGTTTATGTCTGATCTTTTAATCAGGAATGCTTAGAACTCTTCTATTTTATTAAATCACCATTTCCTCCCCTCCCCTGAAAGTATAAATCACTATTGTGGGTAGTTGATTCTTGGTTGTAAATCTAGTTTCTTTGCCTTCTGGAATATCATATTCCAAGCCTTCTGATCCTTTAACGTAGAAGCTGATAAGTCCTCTGTAATCCTGTCTGTGGTTCCATGGCATCTGAATTGTTTCTTTTTGACTGTTTATAGCATTTTTTTCCTTGACCTGGAAGCTCTGGAACTTGCCTATAATATTCAGGCAAGTTGTCATTTAGAGATTTATTTCAAGAGGTGATTCATGGATCCTTTTAATTCCTATTTTACCTTCTTGTTCAAGAATACCAGGGCAGGTTTTTTTTTAAATAATTTCTTAAAATATGGTGTCTAGGTTTTTTTTTAAATCCCGGCTTTTTGGTAATCCAATAATTTTTAAATTATCTCCCCTGGATCTATTTTCCAGGTCAGTTATTTTTTCAATAAGAAACTTCATGTTTTTTCCCCATTTTTTTGATTTTGTTTTATTGTTTCTTAATGTCTCATGAAGTCATTAGCTTCTACATGCCCAATTCTACTTAAGAAATTATTTTCTTCTGTGAGCTTTTGAACCTCCTTTTCCATTTGGCCAATTCTACTTTTCAAGAAACTCTTTTTTTGGGGGGGTTTTGTCCCTCTTTTTTTCATTTGGCCAATTATGTTCTTTAAGGTGATGTTTTCTTCTGCATTGCTTTAATTTTTCCTTCCCCAATTTCCTTCTCCTCTTATTTGATTTTTGAAATCCTTTTTTAAGCTATTCTAGAGCCTGAAACCAATTCCCATTTTTCTTTGAAGTTTTATACATAACTGCTTTGATCTCCTTGTCCCCTTCTGAGTTTGTGCCTTATTCTACTTTGTTTCCATAATTATTTTCTGAGGTTAGCTCTTTTATATTTATTCATGTTCCAAGCCTTTTTCTTGACTTTTACTTCTATTTTAAAAATGGGCATTGTTCTCAGGGTAGAGGGGGCACACTCTTAAACTTCAGTCTTTCCTTGCTGCTATCTCAGTTCTAGTTTTGGGTTTTTGCAAGTTTCAATTCTTCCAAGGTGGTATGATGGATGATGGGCTGGGAGCTCTGAAAGCCACCTCCTGCTGTTGGTTCAGTCTCCCCTAGGGTCTGCTGATGACTGACAGGACTCAGAGCCCTGGGGGCTATTTTATTCTGGACTCAGGACCTCACCTTAGGCTTGGGGAGGGGTTTCAGGCATCATTCTGGGCTCACACTTGCCAGGCATATTGCAGTCTGTCTTGCACTGGGGTTTGGGTCCTCAGTGCAGGCTTGGGCAGGAGCTTTGGGTCTTCCCTTATGCTTGTACCAGCTGGGCACACTACAGAATCAGGGCTTGGGACCTCACTGTAGACTTGTGCTGGGCTTTGATACTTCAAGGCATGGGCATGAGGTATTCTGCTGTTGGCTTAGGCAGGATCTCTGGGTCTTGAAATTGGCTTTTGGCCCATGTTCATAACCTAGAGCAGTAGTGGGGAGGGGGGGCCGTTGTTCTTGCTTGCACTGGTACACCTTGGTTCAATCTTGCTGGGGTCTGTGTTTAGACCATCTCTGCCTACCTTCTAAGTTATTTTCTGTAGGAAATTTGCTTCACCAAATTCCCTTCTTCATTTTGTTCCCCCAATACTCTTGCTTCAAAGCTTTATTTTAAGGTTAGTTGTAGAAGATTCTTAGAGAGGTTCAAGTTTTCCTTGTCTCTACTTCAACATCTTTGCCCCATCTCCTTTCTTTGTATATCTTTTTATGCATTTATCTCTGTGAATATTATATAGT
Source organism: Gracilinanus agilis (assembly GCF_016433145.1). Classification (NCBI taxonomy): domain Eukaryota; kingdom Metazoa; phylum Chordata; class Mammalia; order Didelphimorphia; family Didelphidae; genus Gracilinanus; species Gracilinanus agilis. The sequence continues at coordinate 247,578,442 of NC_058131.1, forward strand.
TTGTTGAAGGCAAGGCCTGTCTTTTTGTCCTTGCATCCCTAGCACACCAAGCACAGTGCCTGGCACATAGTAGGTGCCAAGAATTTCATTCTGTTCTGATTGAATTTAATTTAATATTCATTTGGATTTTGCGTTAACACTTGTACTATCTCCTGAGGGATCCCATTCCATTTTTGAGTAGCTTAAAATTCTTAGAAAGTTTTTTTTACACTATATCTGTATTTGCTTCTATACCTTCAACCCACTGCTCTCATTTCTGCCCTCTGGGGCCAGGCAGAACAAGTCTGATTTCCATTCCACATGACAGCCTTCTACTCTTTTTGTATATCAACATCAGCATTGGAATCGAGGAAGGTTAGGGAAGTGTCTTATAATTATTAGCATTATTTTATTATAACATACATCTCAATGAATGCCAATGCAATTGTCCTTGATACCTTGATCTGAGTGAAATTTTCTTTCTCTATTTGGTATCGATCACTCATGAACTAGGATAAGGAAGAAAATGTAATTCCATTTTTGTCTTTGTGAAATAAAAGCTGAGAAAAATAGAAGCAAATTAATAATAAAAATGTATCCAATTTTAAAAAAGGATACATCTTGATCTTTCTTGAAAAAGACATGTAATTTCTATTTCAGGGAGTATCTGTTCTAAGAAGCATCAATAAAATTTTCTGCTCTGAAATCCAGAATAGAAATACTCATTTAAAATTATTCCATGGTACAATCCTATAAAATTACTGTTGTTTTTATTATATTAAAATATAAATTATATTACATAGCATTATAAATTGTTAGGTAAAGTGATATGCAGTGTAACTAGCCAGGATCCTAAATATAACTGTAAAAACTGAAATAAAAATCTATTAATGCAATAAACTGACTTAATAAAAGTTGCTTTCATATTCAAAAACAAAATATGAAAGCATGCTTCCTATCTGAAAGTCAAAAATGAAGGAATAAATTAGCTAAGGTTAAGAACCTTGTAGCGGCTGACTAACAAAGCCCCGGGGGATTAGAAAATTTTCTGCTCCTGTAATAAAAAGGATAAAGGGTTGGCTAGAAGACCACTAAAAGTTAAAATAAATGAACATAAAAGAGATGAAAAAGCTTGACATGACTGAGACCACAAATGTGTAAAGACCAAAGAGACAGTCTTAAACTGTTAGGGGCTGGAATTAAATGCAAAATGAATTCCAGTAGTAGATTAATAGAAAATTACAAAGGTAAATGAGTTCTGTTTCATGGTTACAGAAAACTTGATATCTCTCATTATTTTTCTCAGTACTTGAGAGGAGGAAAAGTAAGACAAGTTGAAATATGGCATGCCCCCGTGCTGGCGTTCTTGTCTCAGACATTCACATAGATGAGAATCAGTGTTGGACTCAGTGACTTGAGGATCCAAACACCCACGGTGGGACTGGGGGATGCTTGCAGGAAGCATGGCCACTATATTAAAAGCTGCTGGTCACAGGCATGCCTCTGCTTTCATATCAGACATTATTTTTTCTCCATTCTCTTAAATCTTGACCTTTTTTCAACTGTATTTCCTCTGATTTTCTAAATGGCACATAGATACCCACAAGTGAGCATGGCACCTTTGCTGGAGGTAACTCAGATTGTCATCCCAGAGTAGGTTTTCTGAGTCATTGGGAAATCTGCTGACCTATATATAGCTTCTCTTACAGTGTTAAAATCTGACACCTGGCTTGAAAGTAATGTTGATGAAACTTTCCCAGGTTACTTGGTATGAACATTCTCTGATCATAGATTGTTTCAGGGTCTCTCCTCTTTTTCCACAAAATGCCTGCCCTTGAATCTTCTCCTTTGATCTATTGGTGGTATTTTTATCCTTAGTTAATAAAAACATAGTATTTCCCCTCGAATTAGTTATATTATAAAATCATTTTGAGCAATTTGAATGTAATTTAAGTTTATAGTTACATGATTTCAAATTTGTTAAAGTTCTCAATCAGGTATCGAGGTATTAGATTTAAAAAATAAGCAAACAACTTTTACTTATTTTTTTCTTGGGGATTTTGGGGTGTAATTTCCCATTAAAAGACACTATCTTTAGAGGTGTGGAAATCTCCTTTATTAAGAAGTCTTTCAATCTCTTTCTCCTGTCTTTCCCACTTCAGGTTCCAATCTCTTACTCATTTCCATAGTGGTCCCTTCCTCCTTCATCTAGTCACCTTAGTCCCTGTTGTTGTAGTTCCATATTTAGTTCTTCCCTTGATGTCTCCGAGCTCAAGCTCCTCTGCAGAGGATTTGATGTAATTTTGATTTGAATTTGATGTAATTTTCATTGAAAGCCCCTTTGGCTTTCTCACCATCCTAACGTGTAGGAATATTTATGGGTTAACTTAAATTTTTCCTTGACTCTCTTTCTTTCTCACATAATATTACTTGCCCTGCCCCAATGTCCAACAGCCTTATTTCCCAAAATGCTTCGCTAGATAAAGGATACAGTTTGTGATCATGGAATGGATTAGGTGAAATGGCCCATATCGACCCCATGACTACGACCCCATCACGACTGTACTCTAATCTGCCAACTTGAAATCTTTATTTAGAGATCATTGACCTTGATATCACACATGCTATCATAATTCTATGCCAGTAAACCATAGTTTCTTAGAACCTGGAAAAAAATCCCTCACTATTTCCTGCATAAATTTGTCCATGTAATGCTTTTGAAGATTCAAATATATTATTACATAATGTGTAATTATAATTGACACACATATACATAATAAATTATTGAAATAGAACCTAGAAATACTGGGCTTAGAGGGAGTTAGGCATAGAGAGCGTGGTATAATGGCTCCGAAGATTGACTTGGTGTCAATCAAACTTGGGTTTGAGTTCCACCTCAGACACTTTCTAGCTATGGGACCTAGGGATTAAGCTGCTTAACATATTGAGGCCTTAGTTTCCTCATCTCTGAAATGGGAAATTCGATTTGATGATCTCTAAGGTGCCTTCTTTTTTTTTTTTTTTTAAACCCTCACCTTCCATTTTGGAATCAATACTGTATATTGGCTCCAAGGCAGAAGAGTGGTAAAGGCTAGGCAATGGGGGTTAAGTGACTTGCCCAGGGTCACACAGCTGGGAAGTGTCTGAGGCCAGATTTGAACCTAGGACCTCCCGTCTGTAGGCCTGGCTCTCAATCCATTGAGCTACCCAGTTGCCGCCGTCTAAGGTCCCTTCTGTCTCTTGATCTACATTCTTATGATCCCTGGGATATGGGTTAGGGAGAGCATAGTACAAAAAAGAGAGAGAGATCCAAGCCTATTTTAATATCAAAAAAATTGCCTTTAATTACATTGTTAAACCATATATATAGATATATATATATATGTTTATATGCACAAATGTGTATGTATGTATATATTTCCACACATAGACACAGACACAATTCAGAAACTCATCTCTAATTTATAATCTTAGAGAGCTGCTGGTATGCTAAGTTAAGTAACTTGTAATTGGTAACAGAGATAGTGTTCAGTAGAGACAGAACTTGAATCCAGGACTTCTTGGCTCCAGGATGGGGCCTTTCTCCTCCACTGCCTCTAGTTTCATGATTCGGGGGGGGGGGGGAATGTCACTGGCATGGATGTTTTCTCATTTAACTCCCACATTTACACAGCATAGACAACGGCTTAGGAATCAACTGGTCTATCCAGGTCCTGACCAATGTTTCTGCCTTTTCCTTATTTGGATGCCAATTATGAGCCACCTCTTCATAGACACATATAGTGTTCTACAATATTTTAATTCTTGACAAGCATGAGGGCACTCCCACCATTCTGGCTAGGCTCTTGAGACTATAATGAATGTTGCAGCAATTATCCACTTTGGCTTTTAATTTAGCATGCGGCAGAGAATGTGAACTAACTATGATTTTAACAATCTCTGGTAGGGAGAGCTAATATCATTTACACATAATAGTACAAAATTTAATGAGTTGTATTTTTTAAATGGAATTGTTTTGGAGGGGAATGTATGAATAGACATCATAGCCTGCCCAATTTCTTGCCAGCTTGCAAGTCTGAAATGTAGAGGATTTCTAACTTTAGGGAACAAAACTAGAGGGATTAGAATTAAAATTTTAGTGAAAAATTTTAAAACATACTCTGGATCTACAGAATATTTGATGAAAGAGGGGCTAAGGGGAAGATTCCTGGACTATGAGTCAGGAGACAAGTAATAGGAATAGCTTTATTTCTATCTGTGTGACCTTGGATAAGTCATCTATATATGGATAAAAAGAGATGTTTGTGTTGGGGGAGGGTTGGGCTGTATTTTTTCTGAGATCCCTTCACAGGCATTCCATAAGTCTTATACTACAGCATTTACATTTGAAGCTACGGTTGCCATTTGGGGGAAATAGTGTGGCCATGGCACCATGAATGCTTGTCATTAATAAACTATTTTTTCCCCTGGTCCAAAGCTAACACATCAATCTGACCATTTCTAATGAGATATAGGATAATACTGCATGGACTAGACTTGCTGTCAACCACTGTCTGATGGGTTTAGAGAAAGAAACGATCCTTCATTAATTAACCTTCACTTTCTATGTAGATTCACTCATTGAGATGCAGGTAATTAAACCAAGGTCATTTCAAGGACTGACAGGGAGAAAACAGCAGTTCGAAGGTGGTAGAATTGTTTGGGGAGGACTTTGAGGCCTATTTTAATCCATATAGAGTCATCCTTCCCTGACTTTTGAATAATCTAACCTTTTTAATTGTGTGAGATCTCTTAAGTTCATGCCAAAACCCATTTCTGAATTTGTTCAGGAGTTAATTTTGGGGGGCATTTCTTGGTATGTTACAAAATAAAATCCAACATGTTAAAATAATGATAATAGTTTATATTTAGAGAATGTTTTATGGCTAAGGAGGGTGCAGAGAGATTTACCACATCTATCCTCTTCATACATGTGGCTGGCTACTCAAACCATTTTGTGAGCAGGGAGTTACCAACTATAATCCTTTCTGTAAGATGGAGAGAACCTTTATGCTTAGCAGCTACTCTGCCACTGAGCCCCGGCGTAGACCAATGAGCATCACAACCTACCCTGCCATTGAACCTTAAGGACCAAAGGCCTTTGCTATCCCTGCTGCTACTGAACTCTCAGGACCACTGGATCTTGCCATTTGCCCAGATGTTATAACTACATAACGAAGTCGGTTCCTTCAATTAATATGTAAATTCCTTGAGAATAGGGAATGTCTTGCTTTTTTGTTTATATTCTCAGTGTTTAGCACAGTGATCGGCCTATGGTAAGTGTTTTCTAAGTGAGTTTCCATTCCCTTCTATTCACAATGACTTTGGAAAGTAGAGTATGCAGGTAATATTCCCATTTCAAAGATGTGGAAACATGCCTAAAATGAAAAAGAGATGGAATGGAATTCCAGAAAAGCATACATATTTGCTAGGTGTCTTTGACACAAGTTCTCAGCCTAAAATTTTACAAGTGTTTATTGCTCCTTATATTTTGTTATTTTTAGTAGATTGCTTCTCATCTCTTGCCTCACAATATATTATATTTGCCCATTTTTTTGCTTTCCTCTTTGCTGTGAGGAAGAGACTAAAGCCAGGCCTTTTATCGGTGACCTCAGTCCCATCCTTCTTATTTTATCTAGGAACCTTTCCTCTTATTCACTCACTCTTACCTTGTCAACTTTAATTTCTTATTATTAAATAACTGCAGAGGTGTTTAATCTGGGGCTATAGACTCCCTAAAGGATTCATGGCTAAATTTCAGGGAGTTTCTGAAGTTGGATGGGGGAAAAATTACATACTATTTTTTTTACTTCTACTAATTTATAACTGAAATCTAGCTTTTCCTTTTATTGATTTTTTTTAAAAATCACACATGTTATTCTGGGAAGACAAACATAGATTACCAAAGGGGTCCTTGCTGCTATAAATCCATCTGTAAAAAAGCATCAATAGTAACCACAACAACAATGAAACAAAAACCCTTTCATGTGATCCAGTCATAACCCTCCTATATTTATCCTATGGTTCTCTTTTCATTCACTGGCAAAAATTCTAGAAAAAATTATCTTCATGGTATGCCTCAATTCCTCATTAGATGCTAAATTCTCAATCCTTGTTCATCTGGATTCCAACTCCGACTATTCTCTTCAGTGGTCTTTTAATTGCGAAATCCAAAGGGCCTTTCATCCTCTTTGACCTTCTGTAGGTTTTTAAATTGTTTACCACCTTTTCTTCTTGAATATCCTCTCTTCTTGTGGTTTATTTGACAATGGTCCTCATCCTATCTGGGTTAACAAGGCCTCTCTTACCTTTCTGACTACTTCCCAATCTTCTTTGCTGGACAATCATTATCATTCATCTCCCCAGGGCTCTATCTCTTTTCTACATACAATATTCTTTTCAGATGTTAATTTTATATTAATTTGTATTGTTAACTTTCACTTTCAGTACATGTTTCCCCCTCCATTCAGAGAGCCATTGAAAAATTATTATGTTCTATTTTAACATTTGTATTTAAAAATTGAGTTCCCAATTCTCTCCCTCCCTCCAATACTCCTAACACATTGATAACACAAATGATATTAATATACATGTGAAGTCATGCCAAACATATTTCTTTATTAGTTATGTTGTAGAAAAAGTAAGAAAATTTAGGTAAATAAAAAAATGCTCTTCAGTCTGTACTCAAAGTTCATTTTCTCCCTGAATGTAGATATTCTGTTTCTTTGTCAGTATTTTGGAATTGTGATGGATTATCACATTGATTAGAGTAGCTAAGTCTTTCACAGGTGGTCCTTGTTGCTTGCATTGTGTACAATGTCCTCCTGATTCTGCTCACTTCACTAATGGGACCATTTTTTTTTACAAAGAGCAAAAAAGAAAGAAATAAAAATTAATCAACATATCAATCAAGTCCATTCAGGAGTCATAGTATATCTTACTGTTGGCAGAGAAAGGAGGAGTATTCATTCTAATATCCCTTCTTGGTATAGTGGAGGAGATGGAGTTGAAGGGGCTGAATTAAAATCCTACCTTTAATATTTACTACAGGTATGTGGGGTGCATGGGGTGTTCAAGGACTAGTATTTCTGGTGTGAGGGCTTGTTGATCCCTTTTTAGGGCTGCTCACCCACCTTTATGATCTACCTGCCACCCAACTCTGACCCATGTCTCCAAGAAACTGTAATATGTATAATAGTCAACCCCCACCCCGTAAATTATCTTAAGCATATAGGCTAAACCAGGTTGAGCATAACCGAAAGGCCTCAAACCTATTGGTGAGCTTGGGGGTTCTCTTAGGAAGACTTCCTCCAGTGAAATGGGCAGATAATAACAGTTTGCTCCAAATGCCATGAAGGTGGCTAAAGGAGGCATCATGGAGCTCTCAGAGCTTCGTTAGATGTTGAAGATGCCAAGTTCATCCACTGCATCCTGAGCCATTACCAGCCATCTTGACTTTTATCCTGTCATTGGACTTGGATGACTCCAGAAGACAGAGTGAGGCTGGTGACTTCATGTGACTCTGCCTCACTTAAAACCATTTCTTGAGCAAGTCAAGACATCATCCATGATGTCATTGGTTCTCTTTGAAAATGAAGGATGAATGATGACAAATTTGTGACCTTTGGCAAGTAAATTAACTTATCAGAGTCTCAATATCTTTGTCTGTAAAATGAAGAGATTAGCATAGGTGCCCTCTAAAGCTCCTTCTAACTTTAAATCTATGGTCCCAGGATAAACTTGGTCATTGTAATTATATGTAGTTGTGCACATTTTTGCTGTTTTTATTCAAATAGTTGTAGTCATTGTATATATGGTCTTTCTAGTCTTGCATATTTCACTTTGCATCAGTTTGTATGAGCCTTCATATACATCCATATACATCTATCTTATGGAACGGTAATATAAGCCAATCATCAAGTGCTTACTTACAATACTTACTTACAATACCCAGGTATTGTCATTTAGTCAGTCAATGAATGTTTATGAAATGCAACTATGTACCAGGCACCATGCTAAGCACTGGGGATACAAAAAGAGGCAAAAGACAGCTCCTGCCTTCAAGGACTCCCCCTAATTGGGGAGATAACATGTAAACAACTCTGTACAAACAAGACATATGCAGGATAAATTGGAGATACTACATAAAAGGAAAGCACTAGCATTAAAGAGGATCAGGAACAACTTCCTAAAGATAGTGGGATGTTAACTGAAGTTCACTTGAAGGAAGTCAGGAGGCAGAGATCAGAAGGGAGAGAGCTGTAGGCAAAGCTAATAGTCAGTGAAAAGGCCCAGAATCCAGAGATAGAATCATTGACTAAGGAACAAGGAATAACAAGGACTCTAGTGTGAATGGCTCACAATGTGTAGGGTGGTAGGTAAGGTTATGAAAATTGACACATTTGAGAGCCAGGTTATGAAGAGCTCTGGACTGCTAAACAAAGGGTTATATATTGGATCCTAGAAGTGATAGATGTTATTTATTGAATGGCAAAGTGACATAGATCTGTTTGACACCTGAGTGGAAGATGGACCAGAATGGGTAGAAGTTTGTGACAGAGATACTACCCAAGGGCTATTGCAAAAGTCCAGTTGTGAAGGGATAAGGTCTTGCCCCAGAGGGATGGTAGGAATGTCATAGAGAAAAAAGGGGTATTTATGGAAGATGTTAAGAAAGTACAATCAACAGGTCTTGGCAACAGATTGGAAATAGAAGAGGGGTGAGAGAGAGTGAGTAGTTAAAGATGATATTGAGGTTGTGAGCCTGCATGACTGGAAGAGGGAAGGTTTGGGAGAAAAGTTGATTCTGATTTTTAATCTACTCTGCTCTCTGCTTCCATTTTATGGGTGAGTTCATCTCATTTACATTCACAGTTATGATTACAATTTGTATATTCCCCTCCATCTTGATTTCCTCTTTTAATTCTGCCCTTTCTCCTTTCACTCTTTCCCTCCACACCAGTGTTTTGCTTTTAATCACTCTCCTCATTTCCCCTCCCTTATTTTAGTCCCCTTCCCACCATGACCCTTCTTATTCCCCTTCTACTTCTCTATAGAGTGGGGGTTGGCAACATATGGCTCTAGAGCCATATCTGGCTCCACCTCCGGACCCGCCAGTCCAGGCAGAGCCCCAGGGGTCCCTTCAGCCTCCACCCCATATTCCAGCGCTTTCCTCCTCCATCCTCCTCCTTCCGCACGTGTTTATGACTCTCACAGCCAAAAAGGTTGCCGGCTGTTGCTATAGAGTAAGATAGGATTCTATAACCCAATGAATCTGGCTGATCTTTCTTCTCTGAGCTAGTTCCAATGAGAGCAAAGTTTAATTACCATTCACCAACCTCATCTTCCCTCCATTTTAATAGTATTCCCTACATCCTGCATCTATTTATGTGATATAATTTACCCTATTTTATTTCTCTCTTCCCATTTCTCTTAGTACAATCCTCTTTTTCACCACTGTTTTTTAACATATTATCCTAAACAACTTACTACCACATCTTCTGTCTTTGTAAACTTCTAACTACAATGATAATGATAACAATTTTTAACAGTTACAGATATCATTTTTCCATATAGAAATAAAATCAATTTGACCTGACTTGAAGCCCTTAGATTTTTTCTATTTCTTACTTACCTGTTTATGCTTCTCTTTAATTTTCCTTGGACATCAAATTTTCTGTTTAAGTCTGGTCTTTTCTTTAGGAATGCTTGGAAATCACCTATTTCACTAAAAGACCATAATTTACCCTGAAAGAATATAGTCAATTTTGATGGATAAGTGTTTCTTGGTTATAAATCCACTTCTGTTGGTTTTGGGAATATCCTATTCCAAACCTGGTCCTTCATTGTAGAAGCTGTGAGGTCCTGTGTAATCCTGACTGGGGCTCCATGATATTTGAATTGTCTTTTTCTGGCTGCTTACAGTATTTTCTCCTTGACCCGAAAGCTCTTGAACTTGGCTATAACATTCTTGGGAGTTATTATTTGGGGATTTATTGTGATTTGTGGATTCTTTCAATTTCTATTTTATCCTCTTGTTCAAGAATATCAGGGAAGTTTTCTGAGATAATTTCTTATGATGTCTAGGATTTTTTTTTGGCTATTTCAGGTAGTTCAATAATTCTTAAATTATCACTCCTGGATCTATTTTCCAGGTCAGTTGTTTTTTGATATTTCATATTTTCTTCTATTTTTTCATTTTTTGATTTTGTTTTATTGTTTCTTGATATATTATGAAGTCATTAGTTTCTACTTGCCCATTTCTAATTTTTACAGACTGAATTTCTTCCTGACCTTTTGATCCTCCTTTTCCATTTGGTCCATTCTGGTCTTCATGACACTCTTTTCTTCATTGGATTTTTTTGCCTCTTTTTCCAGTAGGTCAATTCTGTTTTTTAATTTGTTGTCTTTTTATAATATTTTCATTTCTTTTCCCCATTTTTCTTCAACCTTTTTTATTTTTGAATTCTTTTTTGAGTTCTTTCAGAGCTTAAATCCAATTCTTGTTTTGTTTTTTCAAGTTTTTCATGTGGTTACTTGGATCTCCCCATCCCCTGTTGGTTTTGTTCTTTGCTTTTTGTCTCCATAGAAAATGTCGAGGGTTAAGTGTTTCTTTTGCTGTTTGCTCATTTTCCCAATCTTTTTTTTGCCTGTGGACTGTGGAATTCTGAAAGTGCTTGCTAATTCTGTTTTCTCTTCTGCTAGCTTGCAGGGATTGGCACTGTGATCTGTTTTGCCCTGAGTCTAGGTCTTCACCACAGCTCAGGCTTGTAAGGGCCCAACACTATGGACTTCCATACCTCACTGTGGGTATCAGGGACTGGGACTTCAAGGAGTGGATCTGAGTTGGTCTGTTGTTGGTGTAGCCCAAGGCCCGGGATCCCAAAGTTAGCCTATACTCAGTTGCGGAACCTGGCTCAGTAGGTGGTGGTTGGTTGGCGGGCACTTCTCTGTGTGCAGTTTTATTTCTTGTTCCCCCTTATCCCATAAAAATCAACTCTCTCTGCCTACCTTTCAAGTTGTGTTCAGGGGGAGAGCCCCTTTACTCTGTCTTGCTATTGGTTTTTGACTCCTGTCATTTTGAAGCACTTTTTAAAGATTGATTTGGTAGAATAAAGCAATTTTGGCTTTTGCTGCTGCTCATCCACCATCTTTGCTCTGCCCCCCTGGGAGAAAAATTGAGTTCAATCTTGGACATTAAATTTAAGAAGTATATGGGGACAGATAGGTGGCTTAGTGGATTGAGAGCCAGACCCACAGATGGGAGGTCCTGGGTTCAAATCTGGCCTCAGACATTCTCTAGCTATGTGACCCCGGGCAAGTCACTTACCACCACCCCCCCCTTTGCCTAGCCCTTACCACTCTTATGCCTTGGAACCAATACATAGTATTGATTCCAAAATGGTAGGTAAGGGTTTAAAAAAAGAAGTATATGGGATATTCAGCTTAAGATATCATATACAATTGATAATGTGTGATTAGAGGTCTGCAGAGAGGGTAGAGCTGAATGAATAGACCTGAGACAATACCATAGAGATGATAATTGAATCACTAGAAACTAAATGAAATAGTATAGAAATAGAAGAGAAAAGAGTCTAGTACAGCACTATGGATTATGATCTGGATGAAGATCCAGCAAAGAAAACTGAAAAGGAATAGTCAGGTGGTAGGAGAACCAGGAGAAAGTAGTATCATAAAAACCTAGAGAGAAGAATCAAGGAGAAAAGAATGATTGACAGTATTAAAAACAGCAGAAACATCAAGAAGGAAGACAACTAAGAAAAGGCCATTGGATTTTCACTTTAAGACATCATTGGTAACTTTGGAAAAAGCAGTTTCAATTGAATGATAAGGTGAGAAGCTAGATTGTGGAGAGTTGAGAAGAGATTGAGAAGAAAAGAAGTGGAGAGAATGCTCGAGGAGTTTAGCCAACTAAGAAGAGAGATGGAATGACGATTGAGGATAGGGGAGATATGGACCTGTTTATAGTCAATAGAGAAGTAGCCAGTAGACAGGAAGAAATTAAAGATAAAAGAGAGTATCATGGAGCAATCTACTAGAAGATGGGTTAGTATAGGATTACTTGTACATGGAGAGAGAGAGGCTTTGTCTTAGCAAAGAGAAAGGCTACCTCATCAAGTGAGATAGGGTTTGAGGTAGTCAGTGGGGGAAAGCATCTGAAGAATGTGAAATAGAGAAGAAGAAAGAGAATTCTTAGTGAATGGCTTCAGTTTTTTCAGGCAAGTATTAGGCAATGCTCTCAGATGAGAGGAAGGGAGTGGGGAAGGAGAGCTATAGGAGTCTTAAAGAGGGAGGAAAAAGTGTGGAGGAGTCATTGTGGGGAGTGTGATATTATAGTGAATTGATTAGAGAGATGTGAAAGGATTTCTTTGCTACAGTAAGGACCCAGCTGAGATTATGTAAACATTTTAGTGGATCCAGTCAACACAATTTTGTGATTTTTTTTTTACAGCTTCATTTGGCAGCACATGAATGAGGGTAGTGAAGGAGGGTACACAGCAGATTACAGGAGTAATTCAGGATTGAGGCTTGGCAAGACCAGATCAGTGACAAGGAAATGAGATCAGATATTCAAGAGAAGGAGACAGTATAGAGTTGAATGAGTTCAAAAAGGTTTTAAGTTGGTGAAGGGAGTTGAGGATAGCCAGAGCAAGGATCATGGTCTGGGAAAGAACTGGGAAGGGGTGGTTTGAAAGGCTTGGGGTCCTGGTGAGAACAAAGAAGTTTTAGGCAGAGGGAGAGGTAGAATGACAACAGATCATGATCAGATAAGGAAATTTTAGAGTTCATGAATATGAAAATGGTGGCTCTGTGGGTGATGGCAAGTTCAAGGTTACAACCATCTCTGTGTGCAGCTGAGGTGGGGTGGAGAAGCAGTTAATGGAAAATGAGTAAATTGAGGAACTGGGAGGTTGGGATGTTTGGAGGAGAATGTTGAAGGCTCAGAGTATGAGGACGAGTTCTGAGGAGGAGAGAAAGCCTGTAATCTAGATATTGAACTTATTGAGGAAATAAAGAGAATCTCCCTGAATTTTCAGGAGAAAACTGCTACCAGAATTTTGATTGGGTGGTAACTATAGACTAAATCTCGAAATTGAAGAACTTACTGTGTGAGAGAGTAAGAGTGAGCTTGGAATTAGCAGTAAAGAGGAGGGAGTATTTCAACATTCCCATCTCACCCCACCAATGAGTTGGGGCAAATGTATGAAAATACAACCAAGGCCCGGAAAAGGATGGTCAAGGAGGCCATTCCCTTAGCTCTTCTCACTGGTCTCCTTGCCTGAGCTGTTTAACATCCTGAAAGGACTTCACCCTGAGGCTGAACCATTAATAATGTCAGCTACCAACCTCAACTTATTCATCAATGATTAACAAATTCCTATGTAGTTATACCCTCCCCGTGCTAGAAATTCTGAGCTCCTGGTTGACATTAAAGTCTTTTTCCGTTTTTCACCGTCAACTTGCTTTTTCTATCCCCCTAGACCCATTCCTACTCTAAAGCTATCCATCTCTTCCCCTGTGCTCCCTAGAATGCCTGATCCATAGGTAACAAACTTGCTTTGATCTTAAATCTTTTTGTTTCCTACTCTTTTCATCTTCTGGCTTGAATTGAGACTTGGCTCTCTTCTGAAGATATTACACTTGTTGGTGGGGATATAAGTATAAAGAATAAAAAAAATCCCTTCTTTCAAGTAATTTATCATTTAATAGGGAAGACAGAAGTACATATAACAATATATACAGCACAAATATGAAATGAAAAAAAAAGACCAACAAAAATATGCTAACTAGTTCAGTCCAAGGCAGATTGGGAATGAAGGCATTAGTAGTTGGGGAATTAGGAAAGGTTGCATGAAGAATATGGTGCTTAATTTTAAGGGAAGAGAGAGATTTTGTGAGTTGAAGATGGGAGTGGCGATGTACACTCTTTGGGGATGTTTGGTCACTATGACTTAACAGCATCCAATTTTAATTGTCTTCTTGTTCTTTGCCCATTAAAATTTTTATGAGCATTGGGTATTTCAGCTTGAAATTAATTATAAGGAAAAGAAAAGAGGTGTGAGAAAAGGAGGAGGGAAAAGGAAGACAAAGAGGAAGGAAAAAGAGGAAGTCAGAGAGAAAGAGGGAGAAGAAATAAAAGGTATATTGAGGGAAATGCCTTGTAAAGTGTAGTATACTTAAGGATGTTTGATTTGAACAATTTCTTAAAGGAGGGGCATGGGAATATACCTCCCACTATTTCTTTACAGAGTTGGGGACCATGGGTGATGAATATCAAATACACCCACAGACTTTTTGATATATTAGTTAGATTTGTAGAACTTTTTTTGTTTGTTTTCTTCCTCTTTTTAAAAATTTCATTGTTATGAAAGATGACTCTCTTAAAGAGTGTAAGGAAAGAGTCAGGAGTGCTGGAGCCAATAGTTAAATTTTCAGTGTATTAATACCTCAGGAATAGGTCATCCCCACAAATAAAGGCTTACTATATTATTTTCTGGATTGTCTAAATATAAGAAAGTATTAATAATGCAAACTTAATGTATGTGCACTTTTTTGACTCTTTATTAAACATTTACCATTCATATCCTGTGTTGCTCTATAAACATTACTTAAACTCAGCAGAAATGGAGTAGAAAAGGCTCATGGAATGAAGTCATTACTAGACTTGAGGCCAGATGATTGCAGAATAATAATAATAACAATAATAAGAATAAGAAATTCAGGTAATGTGAAAACATGATATCAACAAAATTTCATTTTAAAAATAGTTCAGAGGAAATAATAATCAAGCTAGAAGGGACCTTAGAGATAATTTAGTCCAATCCTCTCATCTTATAAACATTTATATATACATACACAATACATATATGCATATGTGTATAATCATATGTACATATCCAAGGAGTTATATATGTTTGCATTTTCATGTGCAAAAATACATGTATGTATTGAATATATATTAAGGCAAATCTGACTTCATGTGCAGAGTTCTCCCTATGCTGCCACATTTTAGAGCTTGGACAGAGAAGTTACTTCAGCTCTCTGAGGCATGTATAGATGGTTCTCTATCAGTAAAATGTGGATGATTTGTGGTTTACCAATTTCATA
Organism: Gracilinanus agilis; assembly: GCF_016433145.1. NCBI lineage: Eukaryota > Metazoa > Chordata > Mammalia > Didelphimorphia > Didelphidae > Gracilinanus > Gracilinanus agilis. The sequence continues at coordinate 247,593,589 of NC_058131.1, forward strand.
GGATTATTATGAGGAAAATACTTTATAAATTTGGAGATCCAACATCAATGTGCACCATTATTGCTATTAACTATTATTAATTTTGCTACTGCCCAAAGTTACAATGTCAATAGAGGAAAAATTGTTTCCTACTCTAGATAGCTAGAATCCTTTTTAGGATAGGAAGATTTTCATTTGAATGTTTCCAATCATAAGAATCACTCTCCCCTACCCCCCCCATCTCTTTCAAACAAGCCCTCTAGACTTGAATGGAGCTCCAGTTACTCCCAAGTTTTTAAACCTTTGCCAAAAGTATTTAAACTTAATTAGGTTAAGCTATTTCAAAGTGGGTTGGGTTGTGGTATTTTGTTTATTATACCAGCCTCTCTTTGATCTTGAATTGTCTTTTACAAAAAAAAGAAAAAGAAAAAAGAAGGAAACTGTGTTATCATTCTTGGGATAAGGAATAAAGTGAATTAAGTTTGTGGTAGAAAAATACAGGAAATTAAAGAATTGCTGAAGTGAATGGTCTTATTAATAAAAGAAAGATGTGGTTTTATTGACTCAGTGGGCCAATGGAGCAAACACAGTAAACTTAGAGATGTGGGGTGGGGCAGGGAGGAGATTGTGTGAATGGCTAAGACATTATGGATTATTTATTTTAAAAAGATAATTTTTTAAAACGTGTTTAAGGCTCAGTATGAACTGTTTAAGCTCGTGCAAAAAGCATCCATTACCTTGAAAGAATGGTTTGAGTCATCTGTACTTCAGTACTTGATTTTCAGTCTACCATTGCCAGGAGGTATTGTTGAGGTTTGTTCCACATTCTGAACTAGGAAAATGGATGAATTTTCTAGATCTTTGTGGCTAAAAGACACAATTATATTACACATGTAATATAATTGTGTAAAAAACTAGGTTTCAGGGTCCCTTTCCTTCCATCTCTATTAGGCTACTGCTATTTTTATGAGACCTTTAATTTTAATCATATCAAGACATATCTCTATCAATCCAAATGAACATTTCTCTGAAATTTATAGGCCTAGGGATTTGTGTCAGTCATTGAGAGCTTAAGCGACTTGCCTAAAGTCACATAGCCAATATTGTAGCAAAGACAGGACTTGAACTGATGTCTTTCTAACTGCAAGGTGAACTCTATGCACTACACTATTCTTCTTCTTTATTGTCCTCCTTGTTTTTGTTGGTTTGTTTTGATGACTCAACAATATAATAATTATGTTTGCACAGCACTTTTTTCATGTCAAATAGTATTCATAATTCCTACATTCTAAGTAATTAATGATATGGTCTATTTCAACACCTGGGGATGTTTAACCTGGTGAAGACTTATGAAGAATCTGCCATCTAATACAACAATAATTTATTTTTTAATTATTTTTTTCCTCAGGTAATCAAGACCAGTTTTCTTTTCCCTCTTCCAGTTGAAAAAGAACAAAGCCTTCAAATATATATAATTAGGTGAAGCAAATTCCTATATTGGCCATTACCAAAAGATATATAAGCCTAGACCTGCTCTCTTTGTCTGTTACCTCTCTATCAGGAGTGAGCAGTGTGTTTCATCATGAGTCCTTTGGAACTATGGTTGGTTGTGGCCCATGACCATTTGTTGAACACCTAGCATGTGAAAGGACTGTGCTCAGTTTGAAGTATTTGGTGGCTAGATATCTAAAGATTATAGGGTAGAAGGGGGATAGATTTGTCCTACCTGACCCAGTGAGTGGAAGGATAGTCAAAAGAATGTTAGATTTGGAGACTAAAAATTTGTTTTGAATTCCATTTCTCCTACTTATTACCCACATGATACTGAAACTCAGTCTCCTCATTTGTAAAATGAAGGGAGAGATCACCTCCAAATTCTATGATCCTAAGTTACAGGGACACAGAAAATGATGATGATGATGATATTCTGTTTTATTATAGTCTTTTGTTTTTACATCATATTTTTTTTCCTGCATATACCACCTCACTATATGTTCTTCTTTGTAACAAAGAAAAAAGAGGGCAGCAAGACTAAAAATATCCCCAGTGATTATGTCTGCCAGAACATAAAACATTTGATACTCATAATTTCCTATTTCTATCAAAAGAAGGGAAATGATTTTCTTTAGTTCTCATGGGTCAATACTACTCATTATAATTTTTTGTTTGACTTTATTTTAATTTTCTTTTCATGTGCATTTATTTTGTTGTTCAGTCCTTTCAGTTATGTCCGAGGCTTCATGATTCCATTTGGAGTCTTCTTGGTGCTTTACCATTTCCTTCTCTAGTTCATTTTATAGATGAGGAAACTGAGGTAAATAGTCACCCAGAGTCACATAGCTAGTGAGTGTCTGAGGTGAGATTTGAACTCAGGTGTCCTTGATTCCAGGTACCACTGCATCAAAGATTAGATAAGCACTACATTTAAACTTGGTTCGTCACATTTAGAGGCATTATGGACCATCTGGCTCAGAGCACAGAGAGATTCAGAGGCAAAGCATGAAATTAGATTTTCTGGGCTCCAAGGATAGCTTTCTGTTCACTAAATTTTTACCTTTTGCAAACCAATGGTAATTAAAAAAAAAAAAGAAAAAGAAAAGCTTTCATTCATTTATATTTACCTTCCATTGTTGTGAGAGAAGTTCATTGTATGCTCTAAAGTGGTATAGAAATATGAGCTGTTACTATTGTCGTTTTGATTCATTGCCCTTACTGTGAAGCCTTTTCCTTCTACCTACCCAAAGTCTAGACCAAATTGTTCATTTCCAAAAGCCGATCATGCACCAAAGTGTTAAAAAGTGAGCAGTCAAAGACAGCTGTGTGTCTTGCTACAGAAATAATCAGGAAAGGAAGAAGAAAGTGGCACTTGATGGAAACCAAGTGACATTTCAGTCCAATGTGTCCTGTGGAATTAAGCTGTCATTGTGTTTTTTTTCAAACTATCATTCCTAACATAAAAATAACTCGCTTTACTGTGTATTCACATTTTAAAACTTGCTCTGTTTTACTATTTTTTAAAAAATACTTAATTTTCCCCCAATTACATGCAATCCTTATCATTAAAATTTTTTTTGAATTCCAAATTCTCTTCCTCTCTCTCTCCTCTCCCTTCTCCCCCAGATGGTAGGCAATTTGATATAGATTTGACATGTGGAATGAGTTTTACTATTAATAATAGCAATCTAATGACTAATATATAGCAACTTTTACATGGTAGGCATTCAATAAATATTTGCTGAATTTGTTACAGTTTTTGTCAGAAGCATGTTGCCTTTTCCTTAACTATGTGACTAGAGATGAGTGTTCTTAACTTGGTTGGGATCCATGAATATGTTTGAAAAAAATTAATTATTATTTTGATATAAGGGGAAGGGTAATAAATATTTCTTCCTTTCTTTTTAAGCCCTTCCTTTCTGTCTAGTATCAGTTCTTTTTTAAATTAAGTTCATTTAATTAATTAATTAAGAATATTTTTCCATGGTTACATGATACATGTTCTTTCTCTCCCACCTGCCTCCTGTAGCCAACAAGCAATTCCACTGGGTTTTACATGTGTCATTGATCCAGACCTATTTCCATATTTAGTATTAGTTCTAAGATAGAAGAGAAGCAAGGGATAGGCAATAGAGATTAAATGATTTGTCTGTGGTCACACAGTTAGGAATTATCTGTGGCCAGATTTGATCCCAGTTCTTCTCAAATCCAGGCCTGGTGCTCTATCCACTGTGCTCCCCTGCTCCCCAAGAGTAAGCATTTCTATAACACTTACTTTATGCCAGGCAATCCACTAAGTACTTTACGAATATTTTATAGTATTGTTCTCACAACAAACCCTGGGAGGTAGATGCAATTGTGATTCCTATTTTATAATTGAGGAAACTGAGGCAAATAGAGGTTGAGTGACTTGCCCAGGGTCATACTTCAAGTAAGTGTCTAAGATTGGATTTGAACTGAGGTTTTCCTGACTATAGGCTTAATGCTGTTTACCTACTGTGCTACCAGCTGTCCCAAACCCGCTTTTTTATGTAATACTATGTATTTTATTTAATGCATTTAAAGACATTATGTAAAGGGGTCTAAAAGCTTCCCCATACTGGAAAAGGAGTCTGAGACACACAAAAGTTAAGAACTCCTGCCTTACAAGATTGCTTGCGTTCTCAAGTGGAACCAAACATTTTTCCCCTAGAGGATTACAGCTTCTATTGATCTTGAAAGTTAGTGGGCAAAAAGGATTCACTTTACAGAAATGTGATTTAAATGTAAGCTCTTATAAGGCTGTACCTTTTTAGCAAAGGAGTGAGGGGGTAGTGGCTCATCTGTGCACATTTAAATGCTTGCCGATAGATATACTTAAGTCCAGAGCAAGACTTCTAAAATTGGTTCCTTCTCTAATCTAGCAAGGCAAGATTTCCCAATCTGGTACTCTTTGGTTCTCTCTTAAGGGTCTGATCAAAGTAGAAGTATCTTCTGAAGGAAAAGAAATCATTTCTCCATTTTTAGCAATTTCCGGTGTGGAGTGTGTGGTGGTGGTAGGAGCATAATTGTGAGCCATTTGCTAGGTCATCCTTCTGACAAGCCTTAACCCAAGTATCCATATGCATGGAATATACGCACGATTTTTAAAAGGAAGAAAACCACATTATAGAATTGGGACCCATTCCATCAGAACAAATTTTTGTTTCTTCAAATCATCCACTTAGGAATACATATTTTAAAGCACTTTGTAAATTTTGAAACCACCTTGGAAGAAACCAGCCTGGCAGAAGGCCCATCCAGAATACCTCAGGGGCTTTCCCAATTTTTCCTAAAAGAAAAATTCTAGCATTTAGCGTTCAGCAGATTTTTCAGTTGCTGGTCTGAGATGAAGCACCAACACAATGTTGTGTTAGCAATATAGCTCATATTTAATTCCTAATGAATGTAGAACTCTATTGCTGATTGCACAAACATTGTACCTATAAGTCCTCAGAACTCCAGTGTCAAAGCTTGATCCAATTGAACAGACTTCACCCCCTGACCCCAATTCAAATGATATAAATACTCAGTGAACTAAAGATATTTCCTGCTGTTCCTGGTTTTCATTTAAAGAAACAAAAAACAAAAAACAAGGCACTGCCACACATCGTATGCCAAAAACTCATTTATGCAAGAGAATTATAGCTTTAGAAAGTTGACTCTCATGTATTGCAGTTGTATTATTGGTCTTCTAAATACATTAATGATTTCCCCCCCCTCTCCAGTGCTGTTCAGTGGCTAGAAGACTAAATTCTTAGGTAGCCTTTATCATGGAATACTTTAACATCTCTTAGAAACCAGGATGGGGAAATTTTGACTGTTTAACGGCTGTTCAAGATACAAAAGAAAAGGAGTTCATTCCTGTCTGCTTTGTGGAACTCTGTGGCAAAGTTTATTGTCACCACAGTCATGGAGATTGGATATCTTGCTTCTGCTGCTTCTCCAGTACCGTTTGGCCCCTTCAAGGATGGAGTCAAAGAAGAGTGATTGGACTGGAAGTTTGCAAAACCATTGCATAGAGTAGAAAATTTTCTTTATAACATCCATCAAGTTAGAGGTGAACACAACTTGCCATATCAATAGCACCTTCTAAGCAATATTAGACCCTTTCTAAATAATGGAATTGATTAAATATGGCAGCATAACCAATGGCTCTCTAAGAAGTTTATAGTCTAGTTGTGAAGGAAAGATATAAACCCAGAGAAGTCAAGAGATGTCACAAGAGGTGGTTAAATGCTGATTAGTGGTAGTAAGTGCTGTCAACTTCGGGATAATGGAGACGTCACTGGGTGCTAGAAAGATCTCGTGGACCTCCTGGTCCTCAAAGGTCAGGGAAGATTACTAGACAGTACTTACTTGACATATGCAATTGGATACTGGCATCTCAGACCCAATGGATCCAGAATTGAATTTACAATTTTCCCTTGAAAACTAACTTCTCTTAATTTCCTTATTTCTGTTCACAGTGCTGTGATTTTCACATTCATGCAGACTTGTAACCTTGGCATTTGGTTCATCTCTTCTTTAAAGCTGAAATCTGAGCAGTTCAACCTTTGCAATCTTTCTCTCTCTTGTACCCTACTCCTGCTTCCTGTCTCTTATTCCCATTTTACACAGAACTTCATTATTTCTTGTTTAGAACAGTACAATAATCTCTATATCTCAAGACTTTGGTTGAATATGAAGAATATTTTTAATGGCCAGGTTGCTACAATTTGGGTATAGACAAGTAATGATTTTTTTTGGTAGGAATTCTTCCCTAGAGACTTTTGAGAAGAGATGACTTTTATCCACTTACTTGTTGTATGACCCTGGGCAAGACATTCAACCTCTATTTACTTCAGTTTCCTAAACTGTAAAATGGGGAACATAAAAACACCTACCTCCCAGGGTTGTTGTGAGGATCAAATGAAATAACATTTGTAAATAAAGCCAAAACGTGCTTAGCCGAGTTGGAAAATTTGAATGGTTACCTGGCTGAAGGCCTAGGGGCTGGACTTGAACACTTTAAGTACTTCTTTCAGCTTTGTGATTCTTTTCCGTTTTTCTGTTTTATATTAAAGTAATTATGGAATTTTTAAATGTTATAACCACACCTTTTCATGTTTTTAGCAGTATAAATATTTTTAGTGGAGATTCAAAATAGTTCAGCCGCATAGGAAAATGAAACTAAGAGCATATTACTTGCATTAAGTGAGAGTTAATTGCAGAATTCCAAGATACGAGTGTGAATATAAAACTCAAGGTGGATCCTTGGCCTACTTAGATTTATAGCCTTACTAATAAAAAGTATGGTGCAACAAGTAATTTTAAATGAAAGTATGTTGGAATATGCCTGTGCCACCTTCTAAATCTTTCATGCAAGCAAATTAAGATTCTGTTATGTAACTTCTTTTTTAAGATGCCAAAAAAGAACAAAAAAAAGTTATTATTCAAATGGCTAAATGGTTTGAAATATGAAGTAATTTCCTCCTAGATTTGTAAAGTCTCTCTTTGCTTGTCTCTCTGTTTCTTTTTGCCTCTATATTTCTGTTTTGTCTCCCCTCTCTTACTTTTTTCATCTGTTTCTGTCTCTGATTCTGTATCTATTTCTGTCTGTGTTTCTGTTGGTCTGGTCTGTCTTTCTGGTCCATCTCTGTCTGTTTCTTCCTCCTTCCTTTCTTATTCCCTCTCTCCTCCTACTTCCTCATAAGGGAGCCATAGTATATTAGAATGTTAATTTGAAGAGATCTTAGAATGCAGAATATTAGAGAATAACCTCAGGAGTTGGAAGTGACCTCAGGGTTCATCTAGTCCAATCCTGAACCCTCCCATTTTGGAATAGAGACATATGGGCAACTAGGTGGAGCCGTGGAAACAGTGCTAGACCTTAAAGTCATGAACATTTATCTTCCTGAGTTCAAATCTGGCTTCACATACTTACTAGCTATATGAGCATAGGCAAGTACTTTACCCTGCTTGCCTCAGTTTCCTCATCTGTAAAATGATCTGGAGATGGAAAAGGCAAACAACTTCAGTATCTTTGCCAAAAAAACATCCCAAATGGAGTCACAAAGAGTCTGATGTGACTCAAGACTGCCTGAACCATAATAGAGATGGAGCTGGATTTTGCATTACACTGCATTTCAAGCGTTAGATTTACAAGGAAGATGTAGGTTCAGATCCTACTTCAAACATTTACCAGCAGTTTGATATCAAGCATGAAACTCAATCTCTTATTCTCATTTTCCTCAGTTGAAAACAGGGATAATAATAACCTTCTCCCATAGGACCACTGTGAAGATTGAAGGAAACAATGTCTGCAAAGTGCTTTGTAAAACATAAAGCAGCATATATACACCAAGCTATTTCTGATATTGATGTTTTCGCTGTTCTGTAGATGGGAAAACTGAGGCTCCAAGAAGTGACTTTAGCAATGAAGTGGCAGAGCCAGAGCCAGAACCAAGGACTTCTAACTCCTTGCCCACAGCTCTTTTTGATAGACCTGCTAATCCTCACCATATAAATGACATTAGCTACAAAGTGCAACTTCAGCGATTATTCTCTTTTTAAGTTTGTGCTTCAAGGATTACAAACTTTAAATGTGATATATTTCTTGCACTACGGGTTTACAGCTTAGCGAGGGAATATGTTGCTATTGTTCAGTTGTCTTAGTCATATCATAGTGACCCCCATTTGGAGATTTCTTGGCACAGATACTGGGGTGCTTTGCCATTTCCTTCTTCAGCTCATTTTACAGATGAGGAAACTGAGGCAAACAAAGTTAAGTGACTTGCCTAGGGTCATACAGCTAGTAAGTATCTGAGGCTAGATTTGAACTTGGGAAGTAGGACTTTTTTTTCTTCTTCTTTCTATTCATTATAAAGATATTTAATTTTTCTTTATTTCTTTATTTTAAAGTTTTATTTATTTTTTTAGAATATTTTTCCATGTTTCCATGATTTATTTTCTTTCCCTCCCCTCTTCCCTCCCCACTCCCAGAGCCCACAAGCAATTCCACTGGATTGTACAAATGTTGTCACTTGAAACCTATTTCCATATTATTCATGTTTGCTATAGAGCGATTTTTTAAAGCCTAGTCCCCAAATCACATACCCATATATACATATATTAATTTTTTTACCAATTACATATAATAACAATTTTTAGAAGTGAGTCTTCAGACCTGAACTCTATCTACTGTGCCACTTAACTGCCCCTAAGGGAAAAAGGCACCTACACAAATAAATATATGGGAGAGGAACACACTAAGTTCTGGGTGAAGTCTCAGGTTAGAAGACTCCTTATTGCCTGGGGAGAGACTAAGGGAAGCTTCAAGAATGAGGCTCCAGGGGGCAACTGGGTAGCTAGTGGACTGAGAGCCAGGTTTAGAAATGAGAGGTCCTGGGTTCAAATTTGACCTCAGATACATCTTAGCTGTGAGACCCTAAGCAAGTCACTTTACCCCCATAGCCTAGCCCTTACCTCTCTTCTAGCTTGGGACCAATACATAGTATGGATTCTAAGATGGAAGGTAAGGGTTTAAAAAAAATAGAAAAGAATGAGATTCCACTTGGGACTGACTTTAAAGTATGAGCAGACTTTCATTAGGTTGAGAAGATTTTACATTTTGTCTTTGTATTCCCAGTAGCCGGCTTAGTGTTCTGCACATAGTTGGAGCTTACTAAATGCTCCCTAGTGTATCTTGGGCATCCAGAGCTTCTGACCCAGAAACAGGTCATCCTTCTCACATGCGTGCAAGCTGATTTGGGACTTGGGGAAGAAGTGGAAATGAAGCCTGGCCTGGAAACCTCAGGCCTGCATACACACTCTTCATCCTGGATATTATAGCCAAGACACGGGAGGATGTCTGTGAGTCTCCAGTGCATCCATCGCCCAAACTCATTTCTTTTTACGGCTTCATTTTTGGGGCCATTCTCCGCAGTAATACTAAGAAATAGTGGGCCGAGGGAGACCAGAAATGGCAGTCAGAAAAAACAAACAAACAAACAAATGCAGTTTTAATATATATTTCAGCCGTTTCCATCTTGAATGAGAAAGAAAGCTCCAGCAAGAGAGGCTCAAGGACAATGAGGTTTTGTAGGTGCCACTTTTCAGGGTCTGTCCCTGGAGGTAAAGAGATGCACCACGGAGGCTCCCTGTCGGTGTGCAGATTCCCCCCTCTTTCCTTCCCTTCCTGCATGGAGGGCTCCTGCGTTTCTCTTTGTATCCTTTTGGCTCCTCGTACTAAAAGCCACATCCTGTTATGTTTGGTTGCTAGGTGGAGAAATGTTATCACGGGCTTCAGCAATAATTTCTCCATAGAGCTGGAGGAGCTGTCATGTACTTCTGACAGTGAGCTGCAGCACTTTATCAGCTCGCCTGTAAATCAGCCGTGTGTGGGTGCAGATGCCAGCAATGTTTGATCTCTCTCAGACACTCTAATAATCTGCTTTTGTCTGATTGATTCCTTCACATTACCAAGCACATTGCAACGGAGAGGAGAGTGCCCTCTGTTTATCTCTCTTGGTCATCTGCTGGAGGGCAGCAGGGCAGAAAACGCTGCTCTCGCCGAGATGTAAGAGTTTTTGGAATTAGGGGCTTTACATCATATCCCGGAGCAGGTTTAGTTCAATAAATCAATGATAGCAGAATTGAATGCACTATAAATACCTCAAACCATATCTCTTACAAGAATGTAAGAGTAATTCATAGAAACAGGAAAGGTAACTTTGCTGGAAAGAATTATGACCCCTACAAGCTAGAGACATGCAGGTCTCTTTACTGTTCGTGTTTGCATCTTACCCCTTGAACTTTGGGGAAGAAATCCACCGCTCACTAGCATTTGCTTTCAGGCAGTGTAAGGGGAAAAAAATTGAGTTGAACAGATCCTGTCGGAATTGATCACTGCTTTTCAATCTAAAAACAAGTTTTTCTACATTTCTGTCAGCTCCTGTTACATATGGTAGAACTTTATGCACCGTGTCAAATAGTGCCGGGCATCAGAAGGGAAGGCACTGAGCTCCGTCATTTGATGGTTTATGTGTCGAGTCTCGTCCTTCCCCTCCCCCCAAGGAAGGGTGGCCACCGACCGCCTCGCTTGCTCCGTTAGAGGTCTCTGCTGCGGGCTGGCTTCCCCCTCTCCGCCCACTTTCCCGGGGCCCTAATTGTTCTCGGAGAGTCGGGGACACATTTCCCCCCTCCCCCCGCACCCAGGCTGCGGGAGCCCTGCGGGAAGCCCTGAGCTCATTACTGCCGGGAGCATCGCTTTGGCTCATTGTGCTGTGACCCTGGATCAGAGGCACACTCGGATTCCTGACCTCTCTGAAAGCAGAGGGCAGGCTATATTGTAGATGTGATTGACTAAATCCCATCGGAGGGAAGGATTTTGTTGTAGCATCCCCTTCTCGGGTGACGGGAACATGGAATTCGCTGAAAGAAGCCGTCCAGGGCAGAAAATGACTTTGGTTGCCTGCATCGTGTGGGTGGACCATTCTGTAAACAGGCTGTAGGATGAGATTCTTTGGAAGATTGCTGCCCGGCTTTTCATTTCAATTGAAAGGCCCAGGCATATTTTCTTAAGGGGTCACTAAGGAGCCTCCGCGGTGCATTAGATAGGGCCCTGGACCTACCTCGATTCAGGTAGGCTCGAGTTCAAATCTAGCCTGGGACACTTACTAGCAGAATGATCACGGGCAAATTGCTTACCTTCTGCCTCAGTTTCCTTATATGTATAGAAGGGAAATATAATAATGGCACCTGCTTCCCACTGTTTTTGTAAGGATCAAAAGAGATGATATTTGTAAAGTGTGTGGCAAACCTTACAATGTCATCTAAATGCCCAAAAGATATTATTATTGTTGTTAGCTCTGGGTTGAAAAAGACCCTTAGAAAGCATATAGTTACAAATGAGATTGGGGTCCAGGAGGAGAAATGAATTGCCCAAGGCCATATGGAAAATTAGAATCAGGGCTGGGACTAGAACTCACTTTTGCTAATTTGAGGGAATTTTTCTGACTATAACACACTCCTTAGTTACCCATAATATTTGTAACAGTTTTAGTAAAGCGAGTAAGTAGCCAAGGATGAGGAAACAATTAACTTTGGCTGTCTCAGGGCAATGTGAACTGTATAAGTCTCTTTCTAAGTTTTTGCTCTCTTTAGTCTCTGTGACTTTGCTCATACAATCTTCCCATGGCTCTCCTCCCTTCCTTCAAGTCCCAGCTGAGGTGCCAAATCCTCTAGGAAGATTTCTCTGATACTTTCCCTCTCCAATCTCACTCCCATCTCAAAGTGAGGCAGCAAGGTGGCACACAAAGCCCAGAGCCTGGAGTAAAAAAGATCTGAATTCAAATTTGGCTTCAGATACTTCTAGCTCTGTGACCCAGGGCAAGTAACTTCATCTCTTGTTTGCCTCAATTTCCTTATCTGTGAAACTGGGATAATAATATCACCTACTTCGTAGGGTTGTCATGAGGATGAAATGAGATAATATTTGTAGCCTGTAACAGATGCTAGGTAAATGCTTATTTCCATTCCCCTTCCTTTGAAATTAATCTCTTTCTCCTCAAAATTTTCAGATCATTTTACTTTGTGCCCTTTTCACTTACAATGTCCTCCTTTTGGATCAAAGTTATTTTTGGCCTTGTCTTTCTCCTCACATCCTCTATACATGCACACACACACATACACCCACATACCTACCATATACCCATATACATACATATACATCCATCTAACTAAACTTTTTGATGTGGATATTCTTTTCCCTGAGGCAGATTACTACCCCTCCATGTCTTAGTAGATGGCCTTGCACATTGATGGAGATGGCCATCATTCCATGCTTAGCAAAGTTAAGCTTTTGATAACTTTCAATCCATCTCAGAGATTAAATGCTAAGCTTTTCTGGCCAGTTTTTACAAGTCATTGGCATAAGTTTTGAATTTACAAGCCATTGACATAGTCTTTGAAACCCCTGGTCCTCGACACTTTGATGAGGCATTGTAATAATATGACTAATAATAAGTAATATTTATATATCTCTATAAGATTTACTAGCACTTTACTTACTATAATCCAATGAATAAAAAAACACAAGCCTTACTTTTACCATTTTTTTAAACCCTTAACTTCCGTCTTAGAATCAATACTGTGTATTAGTTTCAAGGTTATTGTCATCATTCTACAGATGAGAAAGCTGATGTTCAGAGAAGAAAAAGACATATTTACAGCTAAATGGACATGCATAGTTATATAGTTGCTTGCATGTTGGAGATGGGAATTAAATATGATTCTCCTGACACCAAGTGCAAGGCTATTTCCATTATTGCATACTTAATAAATGCTTTTTAAATTAAATAATTCCCCCCCAGAGATCTGGAAAAGTTTCCAAATTACCTAGTTTGTAGTCATAGTGGGAAGATTACTGAGTCAGAGTCATTCTGAGTAAGAGCATTTTGAATCTAAAGACCTGAGTTTGAATCACAGCTAGGTTGTTTACTGCCAGGGATATGTTAGAGCCAACTCATAACAAGTATAAGAGAACCTACTGTTACATTTTCAGTGTGAGCATTTAACCTTAGAGGTCAAAGTTCAATTTATTATTTTATTGATTTGTTGATTTTAATCTTAAGAGAGATATATAGAAAATATGAATAATGCAGATTAAACATAAAAGTATGGCATTCATACATGTTCCCTTTGAAAGGTAGTTGTTAAACATTTACCAAAATGTCCATGTTTATTGACCTTAAACAAGTTACTGCCTCTCTCTGAGTCTCAGTTTCTCAGTTTCTAAAATGAGGGGGCTGGATTAGATGATCCTTGAGGTTTCTTTCCACTTTAAATCTTATGTTTCTATGATTTACTTACCTGCAGGACCTGGCACACTTTCTGTTGTACTTCATAAACATTTGAACTACAGCTGCTTTATCTCAAACATCTGTTTATTCCCAAGCAGTAGTTAACCTTCACTGCTGTCCATTATAATTACATGGAAAATGTGTGCATTTGGGTGCTTTGACACCCAAATCTGGCATCATAAAGACATCAAGATAACTGCAGACAACCAGGCCCCTGAGTATTGTCTCTTTTTAGTGAGGAATGTTGACATTATAATGCTTGAACAGAAGAAATGCAAAGAATAATCCTCTTGAAAAGTTTATGTTCTCAGATGAATCCTGAATACTGGGGGGGGGCCCTCCCCCAGTGCTTTGCTGGAGTTAGGAAACCAAACAAAGATTCTGGAAATGAAGAAGAAGAAGATGTAGTAGAAAGCATTATCCTGAATGGTGCAAACGACAATATTCAGAAAAGGTAATGAATTTCATTGAACTGAAATGACTTGTTTTAAATTGGGATAATAAAAAAAAAGCATGGGATATTGACCAATTGATCTAGAATTCCAGTTCTGCTGCTCACTATGTGATCCTTTGAAAGTCACTTCTTAACCTCTCTGGGCCTCAGTTTCTTCATCTGTAAAATAAAATCCCTTTGAGCTCTAACAGTTTATGAATTTTTCGAGATCTATAACATTATACTCAATTCTGGTCATGATGAAACCAGATAGGCTTTAAAGAAAAGCTACTGAAAGGATCATGGGGAATAATGGTGACTCAGATGGCTAGAATAAGAGATTAGGCTTGAAAGATTCAAAATCAGACTGAGCCCAAGAAAGGACATGTTTACACATAGCAAAATCATTAAAGATGTATCTTTGTTCATCAGTGGATATAACCCTGGGTCTGGCCTCAAATACTTACTAACTGTGTGAACCTGCGTAAGTCATTTCACCTCTGTTTGCCTTAGCTTCCTCAACTATAAAATGGGGATAATAATAGCATCTTCCTTCCAGGGCTGTTTTGAGGATCAAATGAAATATTTGTAAAGTACTTAGTACAGTCTCTGGCACATAATAGATGCTATACATGTTCTTGTTCCCTTCCCCCTCCCTCCTCTTTAAAGTGAGGGGGCTAAGGTGGCTAAAGTCTTTCCCAACTTTCATATTTTATGTTTGAAGGCTCTTTCCACCTTCTACAGTCTTTGCTTAAGGGCATAAGATTTCATCTAGCTCCAACGTGTTATGATTGAAATTCCTGTGGCCACTTGGGTAGATGGATAGTCTATAATGGATAGAAAGGGATGTGAGGTTGGCATATATAAATTAGGACCTGCCTTGATATGTTTATAAATTCTGTTTCTGTATTGAGAAATGATGTGTTTTAGGATATGAAAGACCCTCCTGAGGCCTTGATCCCATGTATACTTGGCTCCTATGGTTGCCAATTTTGGTTTGAAGTTGCCAAACTCACTGAAATCAAGCCAAATTCTGTCATCTTAATGGCTAGATTGGAAAGCTGGGTTGTATAGAACAGTGATTTTTAACAAGCTTTATAAAGTCCTAAGTGATATTCTGGTGACTAAAGGTTGGAGATGGATGGGACAAGGGATGGATAGCACCTAACCTGGCCTCTTTTCCTCAAAAGCCCTTAATAGCCCAGAAGACAAATGGATAGATTTAGGCCACCTTCAGGTAAAAAGATTAGGACCTGCTATTGTGAAATCACAGAACCACCAAATACCTGAGTTAGGGGTTGTTTGGACCTGGCATCCTCAAGCTTTTGTTGATTATATTTCCCTATTAGTAACAAAGCTTTGAGTATGAATCCTCAATATATGTATGTTTACTTATATAGCAATTTTATAACCATGCCCACATATGGTGGGGGTGAAAGAGCAAAAGAACACACAGAGAGACAGAGAGACAGAAAGGGGGAGAGTTTTTGTTGGTCAGTCGTTTCAATTGCATACCACTCTTTGTGAACCCATTTGGAATTTTCTTGGCAAAGATTCTGGAATGGCTTCCCATTTCCTTCTCCAGCTCATTGTACAGATGAGGAACTAAAACAAAAGGGGTTAAGTGACTTGCCCAGGGTCACACAGCTAGCAAGTATCTCAGGCTAGATTTGAACTCAGGGAGATGAGTCTTCCTGACTCCAGGTCTGGCACTCTTTTCATTGTGACATCCAGTTGCCCGACATAGGCATATGTATATACATATATATTTATATTTATAATTATATGCATTATGATGCTTATATAAAATTCAAAAGCAAAAAAAGTATGAGAAATATATGAAATGCTATTTGATCCTAGGGCTGATAGGGAGCCAGTGGAATTTATTGAGTAGGGGAGTGACATGGAGAGTCTTAAATGTTAGGAAAGTCCCTTTGGCAATCAAGAGGTGGGTGGATTAGAGTAGGGAGTTATTTGAAATAGAGATACTAATTCAGAAGATATTACAATATTCAAGATGAGAGGTATTGAGGGGGAACTTGGCTGAGAGGAGAGAAAAGTGGACACGGTGAGAGCTATGGAGAATTGACAAGATTTGACAACATATTGGATATGTGGGATGAGGGAGTGCCAGGAATTCAAGAAAGGGAGACTGGGAAAACTTATGTGACTGGACAGATAGTGCTACCCTCAATAGTAATAAGTAAGTTCAGAATATGAGTGGGTTTTGGAAGAAAGAAAATGTAATGATATTTTCTATCTAGATCACAATTCAACCCTGCTTTCTCATCTTTTGTGTCTCATTTTGTCCTGTCCAAAATGAAAAGAGGAGAGTGAGGCTTTTCATCAGTCAGTATTTCCCATTTGTAGTGCCCAATATAAGTACCTGCCACAGTTGGGGGAAAAAGCCTGAGACTGAATTTTCCTAGGGGTTGTGGGTAGTGTTTATATTATAACTGCCCTGAGGGGTGACATCCAACTCAGAAAGGAGGTGATTGGGAACTTGAACAGCAGAAAGATGGAATGGAATAGAGTAGCACTGGGAAATAAATATGATTATACTGGAGACAAGTCCCACAATTGTCTATCATGAGAAGTCTGGGCACATCCTATCTTACTACCTTCTGAATGGTTGAATTTGGGGTCATATCTTGGCTCTGACTCTGGAGGCCACTGATGTAAGCCCAACCCACACCTGAGCGGGATTCCACTGTACAACATGCCTGAACCTGACCTGAGGTAATGAGCCTTGACCTGGAGCTCATTCCATTTTCGACAGCTCTAATTGTTATGGTCTCTTTTCTTACATCAAATTGAAATCTGCCTCCTTGAAACTTTCATTCATTGTGTGTCTAGTTCTGCCCTGTAGGCCAATTGGAAGAATTCTAAAAACCCTCCACATGACTTTCCAGACTTTCCAGCTTTCCAGATACTTGAAAATATTCCCTTGAAGTCTTTTCTTTTCCTGGTGTAACACTTCCTTTTCTTCAACTCATCTTTGTGAAGGTGTGGTCTTCAGTCCTCTTACTGTTCTGGTGGTTTTGTCTCTGATCATCTTCCAGCTTATCAAAGACCTTCTAATGCACTGGAAACTTCTTATGTCAGTGTCCTGTAGCATTCTAAATGGTCCATAAAGATCACTTAGATTGCCGAATCCGGGCCAAAGTTAAGAAGTAGGTATTTTTTCTCTGATGGTCTTCCTACTCCTTTATTACCCTCTTGAAGGAGTCCATTATCCTTCCTTTGGCCAGGAACTCTCTGGGAACATGTACCTCTCTTTCTCCTAAGCATCTATCCTGGTGTCTCATTCTTATGGAAACTTGCTCTCTGCTATTGTTAACTAAATGTCTACTAAAGTGTAAACTGATAACCTTAACATGTGACTCCTTCCCAGGAATGCTTTCATTTAATGAAGAATACTTTAAGAAAACTGGAAGATCTATAAGCCATAAAATAATGACTCCCTAATGGAATTTCAAAACACTTCTATACTCAGCTGAGGAGATATTTTTGTTAAGGAAATTCTACTTGATGGTAATTGGATATCACCAGGTAGTGATCTACCTCCCTACCTTCCTCCCCCTCGTGTACATAAATTTACCCTGGTTGTAAGGGTTAAGACTTCCTATATTCTTGGAATAATATACTGACAATTTAGGGGGAAAATTGAAATAAAACATATTCAAGTTTGAACCTACAATAAGACTGAATTTGATCATTTTTTGGAGGTACCGTCATGTTAAAAATAGATTGTTATTGATATCTTTTATTTTTACACTGACTAGATTTCCCCCTGTGTCTCTCCCTCTTAAAAAAAGAAAAAATGTAGAGAAAGACATTCAGCGAAAGTGATCAATACATTAAAAAATATCTTGACATTATATGCGATATTCCACACTTGTGAATTCTCCCCTCTTCTGTAATGGAATTGTGGAAGATGTCTTCTCATATCACTTCCTTGGGGCTGTCTTTTTCTTCGTTATTTTGAAACCTTCATTTTGATTGTTTTGTGTTCCATTTACATTGTTGTATTCATCGTATATACTATTTCCCTAGCTCTGTTTACTTCACTTTGCATTAGTTCATGTAAGTCTTTTCATGCTCTTCTGTATTCATAATATTCATCATTTCTTACAGCACAGTAATATTTCATTATATTCATGTTCCACAATTTATTTAGCCATTCTCCAATTGATGGGCATCAACTTTGTTTCCAGTTCTTTGCTAACACATAAAAAATGCTGCTATAAATATTTTGGTGCATATGGAGCCTTTCTTTTGGCCTATGAATTCTTGGGAGTATAAACCTAGCAATGGAATCTCTGGGTCAGAGAATATGGTTATTTCAGCCTCTTTATTTACATGATTCCAAATTGATTTCCAAAATGGTTATACTGATTCATAGCTCCACCAACAATGCATTCATGTTCTGTATAAGTAGGCTTTTTATAAGGAACAAGATAATTCTCTGAAGTGACCGTGTCACTTCTAGATCAGGCTCCATTGTCTCTCCTGTATCTATAGGTTCAAATACAAGCCTTTCATCCTGGCAATGGGACTTTTCATGATGTGGCTCCAAATGACCTTTCCAGCCTCTGTCTGTCTTCAAAGTACTTTTCAGTTCAGCTAAACTGTACGTAACTCTCCTTCAGTCTCTTTCTTACATACCTGGCCGTCTTGTGTTCTCATGAACAACAGCCCATCTCGCTCCTCTCTGCTTCTGCATAGGCACTTCTGTGTCTAGGACACACTCCTTTTTGATCTTCCTTTCTCACAATCCAGTCAATCCAATCTAATACACATTTACTGAGCACTTAGTATGTGCCAGGCACTCTGCTAAGAGCTGGGGATACAATTAATAAAAAGGCAGTCCTTGTCCTCATGGAGTTTACAATACGTTTGATGGGGAGACACCCCAAAAGAGGCAGGAAAGTGGAGGTAAGGGAGAGGAGGAGAGAAAAGGCTTATCTTATTCTAAGGAAATGAAACAGACAGACACAGAGTGGGATAAGCCCAAAATTTCAGTTTTTGTCCTTCGTAAAGGAGGCATTGGCAGAAGTTTGATACTCTATTCTGCAATCTGCTAATCAGAGCCTGAGTTAACTTCAAGGCTTTGCTCAGGCATCTAGGTGTTGTAGTAGAAAAAAAGCTTGGGTCTGCAGTCAGGAAGGCCAGAATTAAAAAAACAACCTTAGGGGCTTACTGTCTGTGTGACAATTCTTGGGTAATTCATTTAACTTTGCATTGTCTCAATTTCTTCAATTGTAAAATGGGAGTAATAATAGCACCTACCTTACAGGGTTATTGTGATAATCAAATAAGGGACTATTTATAGAGGGTGGCTAGATGGCTCAGTTGGATTGAGAGCCAGGCCCAGGGATGGGTTCAAATCTGGCCTCAGCTATGTGACCCTGGGCAAGTCACTTAACCTCCATTGCCTAGCCCTTAGCACTCTTCTGCCTTGGAACCAATACATAGTATTGATTCTAAGATGGGAGGTAATGATTTTTTTTAAAAAGAGAATATAAAAAATGCTTAGCATAGTCCTTGGCACATAGTGAGCACTGTACAATGCTTATTCATTTCTCCTTCCCTAGATGCCAAATTATTATTATTATTATTATGATTATTTGTTTAAGCCATTACTTTCTGACTTAGAATAAATACAAGCATTTGTTCCAAGGCAGAATTGCAGCAAGGGCTAGGCAATTGGTTTAAGCAACTTGCTGAGAGTCACAGAGATAAGAAGTATCTGATGTCATATTTGAACCCACGTCCTCCTGATTCCAGATCTGGCACTCTATCTACTGAATCTCCTAGCTGCCCTTCTTGGTGTCAATTCTTACATAAATCTTTATCTGAACTTCCTTTCTCCGCTCTTTCCATCTCACTCTAATGTAATTACTTTCTATTCACTTTGCATAGACTTTGTAATTGCCTATTTATGTCCTGGCTGCAACTCGTCAGGAGAATATAAGCTCCTTGCTGGCAGGACTAATTTTTTATTTTGCCCTTTGCAACACTAGTAGCCAGTATAATGCCTTTGCACTTAATAAGCACCCAATATATAATTATTTAAACAAATTGGAAAGAACGTAATTATTTTATCTTTGTGTGAGGGTAGGGTTCCTTAAATCAGCCAACAGACATAATTAAGCTTTAAATGTATAAAAAATTATTTTATACCCTGTGACCTCTTTATGAGTTGTGATTGGGTCTTTGTGATTGGGTCAAGAAAGAAATTGATCTAATTGGCTGAAAGGATTATTGAATGGAATCAAATTCATTGAGCTTATGTATAAAATAGCAGTCAGGCTCTCTGTGAGCTCAATATAGAGCATCTAGCCCAGCCCTGAAAGATTCCAGTTCTGGAGTGGGAGATTCCACTTTGAGCCAAGCCTGTGAGAGGGGCAGGGTTTCTCTTTCTCGCTTTCCTTCCCTGGGACATGTCATTAGAGAGAAGGGAGCAACAGGAGATATCCAACTGATGTGCATCAGAGTCAGATCATCCAAGCTCTAAAGAGACTATCATTAAAATTTCATTATGAGCATTTATACCTCAGAAATTGGTAAATGCTAAATCAGGGCTTGATTTATTGTTTTTTTGAGTATCTAGAAAGTAGTGTATTGATTAAGTGATGGAGAATATGTTAATAATGCAGATTAAACTTATAATTATGTTGTATATATAGGTGATTTTTCCCCCTTAGAGAGTTAGTTGTTAAACATTTACCAGCACACCACTGTATCTAATCCAGAACAGAGAAAGAAATACCAATTACAAGCACAGTAAACAGAAAAACATGAAGATGTATACACAAAGAGAACTACTCAAGAGAGGAAGCAGCTTTGCCCCTGAACCAGAAAGGAATATTGACTATGGATTCAAGAAAGGACTTCCCATAACAAAGCCATCTTTGGCAATAAATATTTTCTCTCTGTATGCCTTATTCATACCATAATCTGAGTTCAAAATTGCACTTCCCCAGTACTGTGTATATACTCGTGAAAAAATCTTTCCTAGGCTCTTTTGGAAGAAATGATTTGTTCCAACAACTATTAGTCCACAACCTTAGTAAATGATCTTTCTAAAAGCTAATCAAGGCTACTGGCTAATTGTCAACAGAAAGTACTCTGGTAGGGACTCATAAGTAATTATTCTAGAAATCAAAATCCTTCAAAGTTACCTCTCACATCCTGAGAAGAGAATTAGTCAACTATCCTCTTGGGACACAATCTTCAAGTGCAACTGGGGGTTGGGGAAGTAGTCCTGACAAAGGTTTTATTCTTGCATTCTTAACACCTACTATATATACTAGATATTTAATAAAAATTAATTACATTGATGATCTGGCTAAGCTAGTCCCTCCTTCACAAAAACTTCTAAACTTCTTTGATTGTTTCCTCTCCCTTAAAATGTTTCTTTCCTCAAATTTTATTAGAATATTTTGTTTTCATCTATAATTTGTCTTTATCGCATACTATTTTCTCTAATATTTCTTTTCATGCCATACAATCTCTCTTAGGCTGCAAGCTGCTTGAGGAAAGGGACTGTGTTCTTTTATGCTTTAATATCTCCAGAAGCCAGCATAGTACCTTACACTTAAAAAAATTTGTTGAATTGAAATGTTTGCTGTTGAATAAATGCCATGATGTGCCCTTATAACACAAAGTGCTTTGTGACCTTTATGGACTTTACAAAGTCATGAGATTAGAGCTGGAAGGGAATTTAGCAGCCATTTAGTCTAACCTCAACCAGAAACAAATCCCTACTGTGATATATCCAGTAAGTAGTCAGCCAGCCTTTCCTTTACGATCTCAGATGAAGGGCAACACACTAACTCCTGAGGCATCCCGTTCAACTTTGGGATAGCTTTAATAGTTAAGAAAAAAATTTTCCTCTGAAAATTCCACCCACTGCTATTGAGCCTACACTGTGGGGCTGAACAGAAAAAATCCAATTTGCCTTTCACGCAACTCATCACACAGCTTACCAAATATTTGAATATAATTCTTCCCTCTTCCTCCATCTCTTTTTTCCTCCTCCAACCAGCCTTTTCTTCTCCAGGCTAAACATCTCCAGACCTTTCAATTGATAACTCATATGGCATAAATTCAAGTTCGTTCAATAATTTACACAACAGTACCCTACTGACCCAGAAGAGGAAATGCAGCTCTATCAATGTTGAGAGAATATAGTATCTGGATGGAAAAATAGATGGACTTGGAATCAGAATAACTGCCTCTCCCAATTTAGTTCAATGAGTATTTAACATTCGACACTGCAAAGTAGAAGAATGGATAGAACACTGGATCTGAAGTCAAAAAGATATGAATTCAAATTTGACCTCAGACACTTCTTAACTGTGTGATCCTGGACAAATCACTGAATTTCTTTTTTACTCAGTTTGCTCAACCATAAATAAAATGGGATAAGAGCATTTAACTGACAACAGCTTTGCTGTGAGCATTTAACCTCACAACAGGCTTGTTGTGAGGACCAGATAGAATAATAATTGTGAAAAGTGCCTGGCATAAGGGGCACATAGGTGGCTTGACGAATACAGAGACAAGTCTGGAGATAGGAGGTCTTGGGTTCAAATGTAACCTCAGCTACTTCCCAGCTTTGTGACTCTGAGCAAGTCACTTAACCCCAATTGCTTAGCCCTTGCCACTTTTCTGTCTTGGAGCCAATACTTAGTACAGAAGGAAAGAACTTTTTAAAAAATTGCCTTGCACATATAAGGTGCCACATAAATGCTTATTCCCTTGCCCTTTCCTATATAGGACCACCAACCATGACCTTGGGCAAGTCACACAACTTCTATGACTCTTTTATCTGTAATTACTTTATCATTGATACATCGAACCTCTCACTCTATACCTTAGAGGAATAAGATGAGGAGAGGACCTTCTGAAATCCTATATAAATAATAGGCTTTTATAATAAACTGAGCAGTTTATGTGCTTATCACAGGAAAGACCAGACCTATTTTTTCCATTTGAACAACATTCTACTGGCAATGAAAAACATATTCCACTAACCCATGAATCATTCAGAGGGCACAAATAATTTGCTGAGCATTAGCCCTCAAGAGGCTTGGGTCTGTGACCAATTTAAGTGAACATGTTTGACAAAAATGGCATATTTCTACTCTTTTGCACATGTGCTCTGTACTCTAATCAGAGCTTTGTGAAGAAGGAACTGAGAGGAGTAAAAAGAGCCAATATCTCTGAGTCAGAAGTCCTGAGCTCCAGTGCAGACTCTCCCATCCTGAATGCCCCATGTCAGCAAGGACATCGACAAGCTGGACACCAGCCGGAGGAGAGTGATCAGGATGATACAGAGACGAGTGACCATGCCCAATGAGGAGCTGTGGAAGCCACAGGGACTATTTAGCCTGGAGAAGAGAAGAATCAGAAAGAGTAAGACAGCTGTCTTCAAACATCTGAAAGGCTGTCATTGTAAAGAGTGATTAGCCTTTTTCTGCTTGGTCCCCAAATAGCAGAAATAGGAACAATGGTGAGAAATGAAATACAGATGCTGACTAGAGAGAAGGACAAACTCCGCAATAGCAAGAATTGTCTCAAAATGGAGACAGTGACTTCTTCTGATCTTTAGGTCTTTAAATGGAGGCTTGAGGGCTCCTGGTCAGGGATGTTGTAGGGAAAATTCCTCTCCAAATAGATGTCCTCTAGGAACCCATCCAACTATAAAATTTCAATATCTCTTGGCCAACTTTTTTCACTTCTTAGCCTATATGCTCATCTGTTGAAGATCTGGTCTTTCTTATTATAAGCACATAAACTGCTCAGGTTATTATAAAAGCCTATTATTTATATAGAATTTCAAAAGGTCCTCTCCTCATCATATTCATCTAAGTTGAATTAGGTCATCTTTAAGGACTGAATATCCATCTCTCTTACTTCATATAAAAGATGCTCTAACTATTGGATTTCCCCTGATTCTTCTCACTAGTTAAATAAGCATTCAAAGAGTATGTGGAGGAGGGTAGCCAGCATGGTAAGGGACCTTGGCTTCATGTCATACAAAGATCAAATAAAGTGGCTGTGTTGTGATTGGAAAAAAGAGAACTTGGGGTAGAAAAGGGGCAGGGCATGAGAACTATCTTATCATATGGAGTAAAGATTAGACTTGTTCCATTTGATCCTAGAAGGCAGAAATAGGAACAATGGGTAGAAGTTAATAAGAGGAAAATTTGATCTTGATGATGGGAAAAACTTCTTAATAATTAGGTCTGTGCAAAAGTGGAATGGGTGCTTTGAGAGATGGTGGCCATTTCACTTGGAAAGATCTTTAAACAGAGACTGGACAACCACTCGTTAGGTTTGTTACAATGGAAATTCCTTTGTGAATTGGTTGGACTAGATGCTTGCTCTAACCCTCAGATTCTGTGATTCTGTGATAAAGCCTGTGAGAGAAGGATAGAAAAAAAGAACTCAAATCTTGGGCTTGCATCTTACTTCTTTGCCTGGTTCTCCAACTACTTCTTGGCAGCTAGGCAGCATAGTGAATAAAATACCAAACCCAGAGTCAGGAAGGCTTGAGTTCAAAACCAGCATCAGACAACTGTGTATACCAACTGTATGACCCTGGGCAAGTTACTTAACAGAGATATTTGCCTCAGTTTCCTTATCTCTGTGAGGAAGATCAAATGAGATAATAATTGCACAGTCCTTGGCACATAGGAATTACTATATAAATGCTAGTTATTATTATTATTATTATTCCCTTGTTTTTCTTGATGATGATAATAATGATAATAATATCATTTGTAAGTCATGGGATGTACACTATCTCATTTGATTGTTACAGTGATCCTGGGGAATAGGTGTTATTATTACCCCAATTTTATAGATGAGGAAAATGAAGCAAATAGAAATTATGATAATAAAGATTATAATCATAATATCATTTTGAAGTTATGGGATATATACTATTTCATTTGATCCTAATAACAACCTGGGAGGAAGGTGCTACCCTAACTTTACAGATGAGGAAACTGAGGCAAACAGATTAAGTGACTTTTCCAGAGACACACAGCTAGTAAATGCCTCATACTCACTTTGATATTAGGTCTTCCTGACTCCATGTTCAGTATGCACTTGCCTATTGTATCACTAACTGCTTTGATAACAAAAATATTGATGACAATAGAGAAGTGAGGCACTTATATTAATATCCAAATGAATTTTTGAAGTGTTTATAAAGAATACAAAAGACTAAGAAGAAAGAGAATTGAAAAAATTACCAATCAATCAATTGATATAAAGATTGGAATACCAACTGTGGGAATACCCTTCCATTAGGTTCTTTGGGAGTCAGAAATATGAATAAGATATAGTCTCTTTTCTCACCATCTCTTAATCTAATTGTGATGGCAAGACCTTTGTTTATACAAAGAGATAACTAATAACACATGGCAGTATAATTACCAAATGAGTAGGGAATAAAGGCCACAAGAGTGCTGAGGAAGGAAAGGTTTTATAAAAGAGGCTGAGTTTTAGCTAGGCCTCAAAGGATAAATAGGAATTAAATTAATAGTTGTCCCTGGATGGCTTAGATGTCTACTTGTCCCAGGAGAGCCTGGACTGGAAGATCTTTTGGAGTCCCTTCCGGCTCTATTTGTCTTTAATTCTATGGCTAAGATGCAGGCAGTGTGGCTTAGTGGCTAGAGTTTGGGATCGTCAGTCAGGAAGTCATAGGTTTAGATCCTATCTCAAACACTTCCCAAGTATGTGATCCTGGGCAAGCCATTTAACCTTTTTCAACTTCAGTTTCTTCATTTGTAAAATGAGAATAGTAGTAGTTACCTTCCAGGATTATTGTGAGAATTATAAATTCTCACAAAATAAATAAATACAAATTATAAATATATGTGTATGTGTGTATATATATATGTGTGTATATANAAGATGAGGAGAGGACCTTCTGAAATCCTATATAAATAATAGGCTTTTATAATAAACTGAGCAGTTTATGTGCTTATCACAGGAAAGACCAGACCTATTTTTTCCATTTGAACAACATTCTACTGGCAATGAAAAACATATTCCACTAACCCATGAATCATTCAGAGGGCACAAATAATTTGCTGAGCATTAGCCCTCAAGAGGCTTGGGTCTGTGACCAATTTAAGTGAACATGTTTGACAAAAATGGCATATTTCTACTCTTTTGCACATGTGCTCTGTACTCTAATCAGAGCTTTGTGAAGAAGGAACTGAGAGGAGTAAAAAGAGCCAATATCTCTGAGTCAGAAGTCCTGAGCTCCAGTGCAGACTCTCCCATCCTGAATGCCCCATGTCAGCAAGGACATCGACAAGCTGGACACCAGCCGGAGGAGAGTGATCAGGATGATACAGAGACGAGTGACCATGCCCAATGAGGAGCTGTGGAAGCCACAGGGACTATTTAGCCTGGAGAAGAGAAGAATCAGAAAGAGTAAGACAGCTGTCTTCAAACATCTGAAAGGCTGTCATTGTAAAGAGTGATTAGCCTTTTTCTGCTTGGTCCCCAAATAGCAGAAATAGGAACAATGGTGAGAAATGAAATACAGATGCTGACTAGAGAGAAGGACAAACTCCGCAATAGCAAGAATTGTCTCAAAATGGAGACAGTGACTTCTTCTGATCTTTAGGTCTTTAAATGGAGGCTTGAGGGCTCCTGGTCAGGGATGTTGTAGGGAAAATTCCTCTCCAAATAGATGTCCTCTAGGAACCCATCCAACTATAAAATTTCAATATCTCTTGGCCAACTTTTTTCACTTCTTAGCCTATATGCTCATCTGTTGAAGATCTGGTCTTTCTTATTATAAGCACATAAACTGCTCAGGTTATTATAAAAGCCTATTATTTATATAGAATTTCAAAAGGTCCTCTCCTCATCATATTCATCTAAGTTGAATTAGGTCATCTTTAAGGACTGAATATCCATCTCTCTTACTTCATATAAAAGATGCTCTAACTATTGGATTTCCCCTGATTCTTCTCACTAGTTAAATAAGCATTCAAAGAGTATGTGGAGGAGGGTAGCCAGCATGGTAAGGGACCTTGGCTTCATGTCATACAAAGATCAAATAAAGTGGCTGTGTTGTGATTGGAAAAAAGAGAACTTGGGGTAGAAAAGGGGCAGGGCATGAGAACTATCTTATCATATGGAGTAAAGATTAGACTTGTTCCATTTGATCCTAGAAGGCAGAAATAGGAACAATGGGTAGAAGTTAATAAGAGGAAAATTTGATCTTGATGATGGGAAAAACTTCTTAATAATTAGGTCTGTGCAAAAGTGGAATGGGTGCTTTGAGAGATGGTGGCCATTTCACTTGGAAAGATCTTTAAACAGAGACTGGACAACCACTCGTTAGGTTTGTTACAATGGAAATTCCTTTGTGAATTGGTTGGACTAGATGCTTGCTCTAACCCTCAGATTCTGTGATTCTGTGATAAAGCCTGTGAGAGAAGGATAGAAAAAAAGAACTCAAATCTTGGGCTTGCATCTTACTTCTTTGCCTGGTTCTCCAACTACTTCTTGGCAGCTAGGCAGCATAGTGAATAAAATACCAAACCCAGAGTCAGGAAGGCTTGAGTTCAAAACCAGCATCAGACAACTGTGTATACCAACTGTATGACCCTGGGCAAGTTACTTAACAGAGATATTTGCCTCAGTTTCCTTATCTCTGTGAGGAAGATCAAATGAGATAATAATTGCACAGTCCTTGGCACATAGGAATTACTATATAAATGCTAGTTATTATTATTATTATTATTCCCTTGTTTTTCTTGATGATGATAATAATGATAATAATATCATTTGTAAGTCATGGGATGTACACTATCTCATTTGATTGTTACAGTGATCCTGGGGAATAGGTGTTATTATTACCCCAATTTTATAGATGAGGAAAATGAAGCAAATAGAAATTATGATAATAAAGATTATAATCATAATATCATTTTGAAGTTATGGGATATATACTATTTCATTTGATCCTAATAACAACCTGGGAGGAAGGTGCTACCCTAACTTTACAGATGAGGAAACTGAGGCAAACAGATTAAGTGACTTTTCCAGAGACACACAGCTAGTAAATGCCTCATACTCACTTTGATATTAGGTCTTCCTGACTCCATGTTCAGTATGCACTTGCCTATTGTATCACTAACTGCTTTGATAACAAAAATATTGATGACAATAGAGAAGTGAGGCACTTATATTAATATCCAAATGAATTTTTGAAGTGTTTATAAAGAATACAAAAGACTAAGAAGAAAGAGAATTGAAAAAATTACCAATCAATCAATTGATATAAAGATTGGAATACCAACTGTGGGAATACCCTTCCATTAGGTTCTTTGGGAGTCAGAAATATGAATAAGATATAGTCTCTTTTCTCACCATCTCTTAATCTAATTGTGATGGCAAGACCTTTGTTTATACAAAGAGATAACTAATAACACATGGCAGTATAATTACCAAATGAGTAGGGAATAAAGGCCACAAGAGTGCTGAGGAAGGAAAGGTTTTATAAAAGAGGCTGAGTTTTAGCTAGGCCTCAAAGGATAAATAGGAATTAAATTAATAGTTGTCCCTGGATGGCTTAGATGTCTACTTGTCCCAGGAGAGCCTGGACTGGAAGATCTTTTGGAGTCCCTTCCGGCTCTATTTGTCTTTAATTCTATGGCTAAGATGCAGGCAGTGTGGCTTAGTGGCTAGAGTTTGGGATCGTCAGTCAGGAAGTCATAGGTTTAGATCCTATCTCAAACACTTCCCAAGTATGTGATCCTGGGCAAGCCATTTAACCTTTTTCAACTTCAGTTTCTTCATTTGTAAAATGAGAATAGTAGTAGTTACCTTCCAGGATTATTGTGAGAATTATAAATTCTCACAAAATAAATAAATACAAATTATAAATATATGTGTATGTGTGTATATATATATGTGTGTGTATATATATATATATATATATAAAATTTGTATTTTTACATGTACAAATACATACATAGATAAACCATATGTTGGTTTTATGGTATGTCCAGAGGAGGGCTTTTGGAGCCGTTTCAGGTCTGCTCATTTACCTTTAGTGTCTATCTCTTACTTACCTAACTCTCATCTGTGGCTCCAAGAAGCCGTAGCTTGAACAATGGCCACATCTAGTTAATGATCTCATCAGATCATTAAACCAAGTCGAGGGTAACTGACCAGCCTCAGACTTGTCAGGGAGTTAGGGAGGTGTCTACCCCAGGCATGTGAAGACATTACCTGGCATAAGGGAAAGATGAGAACAATTTATTTCAATGGCCATGAAGATGGTTGAAGCAGATGCCGGGGAGCACTTAGAGGTTGGCCAGACATCGAAGATGCCAAGGTCATCCACTGCATCCTGAGCTGTCTCCCATCATGCTGTCTTTTGTCTCGTCACTGGACTTGGATGACTAGAAGAGAGAATGAGGCTGACCACTTTGTGTGACTTTGCTTCCCTTAAATCCAATTCGCTGGCAAGTCAAGACGTCCACTTAGTGATGTCATCAGTTCTCTTTAAAAAGGAAGGACAAACAATAACAAGAATATACATTTGTAATTATATGTAAATATAGATTATCAAATATAAATATACACATATATCACTTTGAAAACCTCTAAATACTATGTAAATGTAATCTATGATTAGAAAGTATGAGTGGAGGTATGGGTAATTAACAAAACACACATTTGTCCTAAAGGTGGTTTGGAGCAAGAAGAGAGGAGTAGATGTGAGGGGGATGCTCAAATGTTTGCTTTCTGTTTTGTTATATTAGTGTTCTTAGACCACTACAAAACTACAGGAACTGACCTTTTAGTTTATATCAGAGTGACAGTGGCTTGATTTTTTTTTCCATAATGAGAGGGTGAATAGTGAAGAATGTCTTAAAAACCATCCCTTCACGTTTAATGAGGGATGAATCTTTCCTATGTTTTCTTCAGAAAAGGCTTAGAAAATGATTTTTAAGCCTCAAATGGGAATCTTTTCTTTTGGTTTTCTCCCAGTGCTCAGTACTCCCCAGAGCAGAGGTGAACTAAAAGGATTTGTAATTTAACGGGGTGGAGTTTTCCTCCTATACTCCCCTTATGCACATTTGTTTCAACTTGTTCCTGATGAAATTATTGTGCCCCCCCACCTCCATCCCAGTTCCCTTTACATTTGCATTCCTTCCAGCAGGTCTCTGCAGTCTAGGAGGGATGCTTTATACACATTACATCATTTTGGGCTGCTGTCAACATTTCCCCATCTTCAGGGAGAAGTCATAGTGAGCATTACGGATAAATATATCTAACAGACAAGCATACTAAATGGTCCAAGGAGTTTGTGAGTATTTTTAGATGATTCTTAAAAAAACACAGGATACTTGACTTTCTGAATTTGTGGTCATTGCTATGATCTAATAGTGGGTCATCTTAAGGAATATTCCCAAATTTGCTTATATTTAAAAATTCACATTTTTTTGTAGAAAATTATCTATAGTCCTTAACAAATCCCATTCTTATTCGTTAAACATGTCCCAGTAACTATGCTAGGCCCAGCTGAGGTTATAAAGATAAGCATGAAAGGATGTCTGCCTTCAAGAAACTTACATTTTTCTGGAGGAAAACAATATGTAATGGAATATCAGTATGAAGTATATGAAAAGTAAATATAAAATAATTTCAGGGGGAAAGAAAGACTGTATCTTCCATATAGGCAGTGCATTCATTGGATAAAGTGATGGGCCTGGTATCAGAAAGAACTGAGCATATATCACTTATATACTGAAATATGTACGTAGAAACATCAAGAAGTAGAAACCTTCCCACTCTTTATTTCAGTGTATTATTCAGTTCTAGGTAGTATATTTAAAGAACCATAAACACACACCTGGCTGTTTGACTCTGGCAAGTCATTTAACCTCCACCTGCCTCAGTTTCCTCAAATATAAGATTGGGGCATCTAAGTGGCACAGTGGTTAGAGTGCCAGGCCTGGAGTTAGAAAGACTTATCTTCATGAATTCAAATCTGGCCTCAGATACTAACTAGTTCTGTGACCTTAAGCAAGTCATTTAACTTTGTTTGCCTCAGTTTCCTCATCTGTAAAATGATTTGGAGAAGGAAATAGCAAACCACTCCAGAATTTTTGCCAAGAAAACCCTAAGAGTAGGATATATCTGAAAAGACTGGACGACAACAATAATAGGATTCCTAATAGCACTCAGGTCACTGGATTGTTGTGAAGATCTAAAGAGATACCATTTATAAAGTACTTAGGACAATGCTAGATCATAGTAGACTTAATAAATGCTTGTTCTCTCCCTCTTTCCTTCCTCCTATATGCAATATAGGAAATAAAGAAGGAAGGTTTTTGTTTTTCTATCTAAGTCGATTAGAAAATAGCCCTCATAAATACCACAAACCTTCCGAGGTTTGAAAGAGAGACCATGTGTGAGTTTCATTTAAAATTGGACAGTGTCCAATGGTGCAGCACCTTCATATACAGCTTTTTAACCTGGATTCTCCTTTCTTTTCATTAGCTGTTAGAAGCTGAATCACAGAAAACGATAGTTTTATAAGGAGAGGGGGACAATGAAGTAATAGAAGGGCTTTGGCTGATGGCTGATTGATGGTTTGATTTGATCCATTTTCTAGCAGTTATATTTGTGGAGAATCATAGATTGTCCCTTTGTGTTTTGGATACAGTAAAATTGTGATTGACTCAGGGAAATAGGGAATTGGCTCTCTTGCTTCATCGGGGCTTAATTTAACACCCTCCCCTTTTTTCCTTTGATAACAGCAATCTAAGGGTCACCATATTAAAGCAGTAAAATAGTGTGGATTTAGAAGAAAGGCAACCCTTTGTAGAGGAAAGACAAAGGGCACATAACTAGGGAGGCCTGAGTTCTAGTCTAAGCTCTGCTACTCATACAGTTTTCTCATCTACAAATTGAGTTGGGGAAGTTATATCTATTTCTGTGATCTTTTCTATCTCTGCCATCCTTTTAAGATCCCAAGATTCAGGAGCTGATGTTTGCTAAATCTAGAAGGATGCTGGGAAATTTTTCTTAAAATTAATTTCTTTCATGTTGGGATGGTGAAATATTTCCTTCTTTCTCTCTGATTTTAATCTCCATGGTAAAAGCATAGAAGGTTAGAAGTAGAAACATTTCTCCTCTCTATTTCATTGTATTCAGTTCTGGGTAGTATATTTAAAGAAACAAACACAAACTGGAGTATCCAAAGGGTGGGATGGGACTAGGATTGGTAGGAAACTGGACACCTTGTGGTGTGAGGCCTGAGTGAAAGAAAAGGGGATATTTAAGCTGAGAAAGAAAATATCTGCTGGTGTGTGTGTGTGTGTGTGTGTGTGTATGTGTGTGTGTGTATGAGTGTACAGAGAGTAGCTAAGAGTAAACATGCAAGCTTTCTTCAAGTATTTGAGGTTGTCCTGTGGAACTGAAACTTGATTTATCCTTTTTGGTTCAAGTCAAGTCAAATCAACGAACATTTATTAAATACCTACTTTGTGCCAAACACTATGATAATTGCTGGGAATACAAAGAAAAGTAAAACAGTCCTTGCTCCCATTCTAGTAGGGAATTGATGTGTATGCAGCTATGTATGAAGAAGATATATAGAGAGGATAAGTAGTGTAAGATTAGGGAAACTGTAAGATGACTGGGGTCAGTGACAATGAAGTCTCCCTAATCCCTGCTCTTTGGAGAAATATAGGCAGGCTTGACTGGATGGGAGGGGCAGTAGCTTGTGGAGTACTCTTTCACCTTCCCCTTCCCTCTAAGCAGTTGGAAGTCAGTTGGAAGTCAGGAGGATAATCTTGCTTGGTAACTTCTGGGCCAAGATGGTAAGTGGGGAAAGGCTAAACCTCCTTGTGGTGATATCTTTCTCTGAATTATTTCCCCACAGGATAGAATAGGTGAAGCTTGATGTCTTAGAAGTTCACTGGCTCAGAGGTTAGGATCAACTTCAGAGCCACTAGTAAGAGGAACTTGGCTTATGGAGGATGTGAGTATTTCCCAAAATTATCTGTATCCAGACACTGTTCTTAGATGATAAGGGTTTAATGATATCTGGGAATGAGAAGGAAGGAAATGGCTTAGGATTGATAGGTAAGGAGAAACTACCTAAACCAGCTATGTCAAAAGCAGCTCCTCCCCCTAAAGGGGGAAATGTTTCTTGAATGGCTGACCTCCTATCTAAGCCCCTAAATACTCTTCTTTCTAAACCTAGATAGCTAAAGTAAGGTAGACTGTGGTCTTGTTTGAAGGTTTAACAAAGTAAATCAGCTTTAGCTCTCAGAGACTGAATGGCTCCAGCAGCTACACAGAGTATGTGTCCCCAGAGCCAAGAGCCAAGCCTCAGGAACCTTGCAAGAAGGGTGACCTGGCTTTTTATACCAGGACTCCAACTGCCTTTTAACTGCCCCTTTTCTTAGAGTTCTGGGGGGTACTATGGAATTCTTTGATGCAGCTTGAACCCCTCTCAGCAATATGGATCCCACAGTAGAAGACTATCAACAAAAGGAAGGCCTTAGTGTTAAGAGGAATTGGAAAAAGTTTCTTTGCAGAAGCTGAGGCTTGAAGGAAGTCAGGGAAGTCAGAAGAAGGGGACTAAAGGGGAGAGATTTTCAGGTTTCAGAGAGCACAATGAGGAACAATGGTTGGAAATTATAGAAAGGCATATTTAGAATGTAAAGCAGAGGTTCTAAACCTGAGGTCCACCTCCAAAGGAGGTGGAAACATTTCAGGGGGGCCAAAAACTGATAACTTTGTTTTCATTAACCTATAAATGAGATGAAGCATTTCCTTCCATTATGGATGTAGACAAGAAACCACAAGTAGGATCAGAAGTACCTGTGATTTTGTTGCCAAAGGAAATCACAGATATTTTCATATCACAAGACAGTCATTGCATATATCATCCAATATCTTTTACATTTATCATTACTTTGAAATTACTGTAGTTATTAGACCTGTCCACTCAATTGTGCACAATTGTAGTTTCCCTCTTCATTGTCCTGACACAGATGTGCTTAAATTTTTTCATAACTGTATTTCAATATAATTGTTTCCCTTTATGATCCAATCTATTTTTTGTGCATCTAAAAACATTATTTTGAGAAAAGTCAATAGGTTTTACCGAACTGCCAATGGGCTCCATGATATAAGAAGGTTAAAAACTCTTGAAAAAACTTCTTAAAATAAAAAGTAATGTAACTGAAAATTTCATAACAAATTAGAGCTGCCTGAATGTGGGATCAGTAGCATTGAGAAATTGACTTTTCCTTTCCTTGACTTTTCCTTGTCAGAGATGTCATGGAGAGAATTTTTATTTAGTTATAGATTTGACCACCTGTGACTTCTGAGTTCCCTTCCAATGCTGAGGCTCTAAAGGGGAAAAATGAGGGCTAGAAAATGACTTTCTCAAGGTCATGCTGTTGGTTCTTTCTCTTAGAAATCAAATGACTCCCAATGGTTAATTCACTAGAGATTCTAGTAAATGGAGATTTTCCTGTAGCTGGTTTAAAGTGAATAGGTCGGGGCAAAGTAAGGAGGATTCCCTTATGTAGTAGGATATAATAGAGAAGTTAGTGTCACATCATTGCTGCAATGATTGTCCCTTGGGATGGCTATCAAGGGATCATAATGAATGCCATCTGTGTTGGGCTAAAGCAGTACATTCCGGTTTAGATTGGGGGAAATGTCCATCATGTGCTGGAACACTCACCTGGGAATGCTGAGATCATGCTGTGATTCATAGGGACACATTTGACCTCCCTGGGTAGATTAATGGATTACTTGGCAGAGATGACTTAATTTAAGAGTCATATTACCCTGCCACCTCAGATGGTGTGTTTTGTATTTGACTATATGATTGAGATTGTAATCCTCTAGGGCAGGGCCGGGAGCTTTCTTATGCCTTGGGCAGAATGCTAAACTCACTGTCATTGCTCAATCTCCTTAATCATTACTAATGATGATAATAAAAGTAATGATCATATTGATGGCAGAGTGTACCAGGAAGGAGACAATGTGTTGAAGTAGCAGCTCTACTTGGAAACTGAAAGGTACAAGTTTTTCTATGAAGTCAGCTTCACATACAGTTTCATAGAGTATCCGAGTTGGAAGGTCCTCCAGACACCATCTAATAAAACCAGTTCTTTTCGGGGGATCTTCTTTTTAACGTTCCGAACTAGCGGCCAACTAGACTTTCCTTTAAGAATTTGAGGGAAAGGGACTGCGCCTCCTCCCAAGGCAGCCCTTTCTACTTTTTTATTGTTCAGATTCTCAGGAAGTTTTTTGTTCCATTGAACCAAAATCCACTTCTCTGAAATATATGCCCATAGCTTCTAGATTTCCTTTGGACCAAGCAGCACAAATATCCTCTTTCTAGGTGATAACTCTAGATAAAGATATCAGATCTCCCCTAAAATATTTATCCTCCAGGCAAAACTTTCCTTTTCAAAGTTACCAGTGATCTCTCAATTTCCAAACTAAATGACTATTTTTCATTCCTGATCTTCCTTGGCCTCCCTATAGCAATTGGCCCTATTGATCCCCTTCTTCTCTTTCCTTGTATCAAAGTAGATTTTTGAGATCCTGCTTTCTCCTAGTTCTACTTATTTGAATTTTTAAAAAGTTTTTATTTTGATACTTATTTGACTCTTAATCTCATCATCTGGTTATTTATCCACATCATGCCCACTGAGTATCTCCCAAGTTTCTGTGCTGGGTCCTTTTTTTTTTCGGTTTGTTTTCTTTTATAGTATCTCACTGGGCAATCCTAAAATCATGGTCTTAAAGAGGAAATGAGCAATGAGCAAAGTCAGCAATTCAAAGGCTCTTTTTAAAAAACCCTCACCTTCCATCTTAGAATCAATACTGTATATCCAGTCCAAGGCAGAAGAGTGGTAAGGGCAAGGCAATGGGGGTGAAGTGATTTGCTCAGAGTCACACAGGTAGAAAGTGTCTGAGGCCAGATTTGAATCTAGGAACTCCTATCTCTAATCCTAGCAGCCTATTCAAAGACTCTTAACTTTTCTGACCATCATCCTTTATAGATATCACTTTCTTGGTTACTCTCTCATATTATTAACTCATACTGAGTTTGAAGCTCACTTAAACTCTCAGCTTTCAGAAAATTGTGATCTAGCTCTGCTTTTTTCCGTCTTATACATGTAAAGTTGATTTTTGAAAGTCAAGTTAAAGGAGTCAATCTTTAAACTCCAGGACCTAATTTCAGAAGGTTGTTAAGTATCTCATTGGATAGAGTTGATAGGATTCGGAGTCAGGAATATCTAAGTTCAAATCCAACCTCAGACAACGTGATCTTGGGCAAGTCTTTTGCTTTAATCCATTGGAGAAGGAAATGGCAAACCATTCTAATATATTTGCCAAGGTTACCCCATGGACAGTATGGTCTTTGAGCTCACAAAGAATGGGACAGAGCTGAATGACTGAGTAATAATTTCAGAAAAGGGAACTGCAAAGAAGTGCTAAACTAAGGAAATTATTGAGCTACACATAAACACTTATTAATTACCTATTACATTTCAGATATGAAAGACAGTCTCTATCCTCAAGAATCTTATAGTCTAATGTAAAAAGGGAAAAGAAGCTAAAAATTGGGATTTAAGGAAAAGAAAATGTTCAATGTTGGGACACAACAGAGAAGCCAAGTGGAGTGTATCCAGATGGAAAATGAAGAGATGGTTCACCTAGGTGCTTTCCTTAAGGAAGTTTTTGGAGGAGCTCTCTGCTGTATCCACTCATCAAAGAGGTCCCAGAGAGAGGGTAGAGATGAAAGTGAGAATCAAAACTGATGGAATCTTGTAAGATGATGAAATCTCTGGAAGCATAATGGAGACCTGGATTCAGAAAAGATGTCTACAAAGAGATATTAATCTCTATAAGAGATACAACCTTGCCAGGTGATCTCTTCATGAGGTGCAAATTAGTCTCTTGAGTGAATCCTAAAGGAAGAAAGCAGAAGGATGAAAAATGATAGACCAAGACTCAGGTTGACCTTTAAAAGTCAATGAGTGCAGGAAAGAGATTCTTGAAATGAGACCCAGTTATGAATTAAATGAGATTAAAGGACTTGGAGAATGGGAAATGAAAAAACTATGTGGAATTGAAACAACAATAGTGCAGACAGTGGCAACAGCCTCAAAGAAGGGGGCTA
The DNA here is from genome assembly GCF_016433145.1 of Gracilinanus agilis. Taxonomy (NCBI): domain Eukaryota; kingdom Metazoa; phylum Chordata; class Mammalia; order Didelphimorphia; family Didelphidae; genus Gracilinanus; species Gracilinanus agilis. The sequence goes on from NC_058131.1 coordinate 247,630,583, forward strand.
GGGTTCTGTGTATAAGGCCATTTGGGCATGAAGTGTGTTGAAATAGAACTGATTTTGCTAAAACCACCAAGGCAACAGATCCTAAAGCAGTAATCTCATATCTCCTTTCTCTCCTTGAGCTCCTTCATGGGATGAGAATCTATAGCCTTTTCTTCTGGGAATTGTGAAAGTCTGTTTATCAACCTTTGTTTTAAACATTTATAGGTAATCTTAAAATCAAGCATCTGCCAGTCTGGGTGTACTTACTGAGAATTCAGTTGGTTATAAGAATGGCTAAGTGTAGACAAGTGAAGGGGGGAGTACCCAATAGAAGACAGAGAAAAATGAAGCTAATGTGCTTCTTTTTTTAAAAAACCCTTACCCCCTGTCTTAGAATCTGTATAAAGTCCAAGACAAAAGAGTGGTAAGGGCTAGAGGATTGGAGTTAAGTAACTTGCCCAAGGTCATATAGCTAGGAAGTATCTGAAGTCAAATTTGAACCCAGGATTCATACTCTATTGACTGTGCTACCTAGCTGCTTGCTAACACACACACACACACACACACACACACACACACACACACACACACACGCCAGAAGTTTTATCTGGCTTGGAGTTCATAGTTAGAGAGACAGAGTTCCAAATTCTTTGATACTACCTTCCAGAATAGAGAAGAAATATTTATATTGGGAAATCAATCCAGAAAAAAGTAATAGGGTGAGAGGCAAATGGAATGACTGAACAACCCTGTTCACTCCTTAAAATTGCTCCATAAGTAAAATACTTTAGGTTTTAGTCCCACTAAATTTCATCTTAGTAGATTCTGCCTAATGTTCTAGTTTATTAAGATCTTTTCAAATTCCAGCTTTGTCATCCAGTTATGTTAACCATTCCCCTCAGTTTTGACACTGTCTCTTTTAATCCCAATATCAGTCTTTTTTTTTCTTGTTACTTGTCTGTCATTGTTTTTTTTGACCTTGTACTTCCTTTTATTAATATTTATTTTTTAGAAAAGTTAACATGGTTACATAATTCATGCTTTTACTTTCCCCTTCACCCCCTGAGCTCCATCCTCCCATGGCTGATGCGTATTTCCACTGGTTTAACATGTGTCATTGATCAAGACCTATTTCCAAATTGTTGATATTTGCATTGGCATGGTAGTTTCGAGTCTACATCCCCAATCATGTCTGCCTAAACCCATGTGTTCAAGCAGTTGTTTTTCTTCTGTTTCCACTCCTGTAGTTCTTCCTCTGAATGTGGGTATTAATCCTAATATCATGTTAGTTTTTCTGGGGGGAAGAGGGAGTAGGGAAGGGGAGAAGTGGCATATCACACTATTGAATCATATAAACCTTTCTAGGCTATTGATTACAGTAGCTTTCTGAAAGATTCTTCTCAATCTAAATTCTTCTTCTTCCAAGACATTCTGCAGGTGACTGCCAGGCAAATTTTAGTTTTGTACAAATCTACTACTCTTTTTGAAAGCTTTCATTGGCTCTTCTATCTATTGTCTATCTTTAAAGTTCAAAAAACTCCTTAGCCAGGAAATTAAAGTTTTTCTTCCTTCCTTCCTTCCTTCCTTCCTTCCTTCCTTCCTTCCTTCCTTCCTTCCTTCCTTCCTTCCTTCCTTCCTTCCTTCCTTCCT